>NW_027331921.1:1422435-1518009 GCF_048418815.1 Hemitrygon akajei | reverse complement strand
GAGGGAGAGGAGCAGAGCAGGGAGCGGGATGACCGAAAGGTGAAGGCTTGAGAGGATTTCAGCGTATCAGAGAAACGGGGAAAAGAGTTGAGGAATGGGGGATAACGGAAACGACGAGAGGTTAGGGGCCGGAGAGGTAATGGAACGCTGTTTAGAAGGGAAGGATTGATATAAACGGGGGGTGTGGTGGTGTAAGGTATGTCGGCCTGAAGGTGACGAGGCTGGTCGTCGCGGAAACAGCGTTGCGACGAGTGGGGTCGTCGGGGATGTCGACGCTGACGGGAGACAGGAAAGGGTGCATGCACTGCTGGTGGTGACAGAGACTGCGGTGTGTAGTAGAGCGAGTGTGTCATGGAGACGGGCAAAGTTGAAGGGATAGGGTGCTGCGGAAGAGGGAGGGATTGACAAAAAGGGGAGGGTGAAAGAAGGGGAAGAAGGAGTGACTGACATGGATAGTGGTGCCGAGAGGGGAGGAAGTCACGGAGTCGGGAGGATTTTAGCGGATGGATGGTTGTAACGTAAACGGTTCGGGATGCCCGGGGAGGGAGGAGATGACGGAGAAGAGGAGCTTTGTCGGTGAGTAAGGTACACGAGTTGGGAAGTCACGTAGAAGGTGAACAAGACGTTGGAGAGGGGGACATTATTCCGGCTCTGCTCGCCCCCTTCTTTTCTGTGACCCTCTGTCTCGGCCACAGATGTAAGAATCGTCCTTCAGCTGGGTGAACCCTCTACGGCATGAGGTTCCGATGGTGTACCTGGAAAGCCACTGAAAACCTTTGCCGACAAACAGGTTGGATTGTCTAAGGGGTCGGTGGTGAGGATGGCAAATACAAGGTTAGTATTAATTTCCAGAGATGGACAGCATAAAGCAAGGATATAATTTTAAGGCGCTGCTGAGGACATTGTGAGCAGTTTCGGCCTCTTATCTAATCCAGCCGGATGGGCTTACATGGGAGAGAACTGCAAGGAGGTTCACTGCAAGGATGTCAGCATCTCCGTAAATCTATCCTGGGCCCCACACATTCATTCCAACACGAAGGTGTCCATGTTCCCTGCTGAAGGACAGGCATTTAAATTTCGGCACGCCACTTCCTGGGACTGTGGTTATCTGGGGTTTTCCCCTTTAAGACTGAGAATTCCAATTATTGCCTTTCAGATTCCTTCATGGAATGTCTACAGTGAAGGGGCTCGGGCTGAGCACTCTGTACTCAACCGTAAGAGGTCCCATATCGTGAACTATGGTTTGAGATTCGAACTTTGGATTTCGTCCCTGTCATCTTGTTAATTTCGAATCTTAGCCTACACTTGGGTTCACCACCACAGATAGCCTCCTCCCTACAGAAGGGATTACAAAGTTAGGAGCGGGTGTAGATTTGGAGTCACATTGAAGACTCGCTAATTTCTACGGCTGATCGATGGAAGTATTCTGACTTGTCGCATCGCCGCCTGGTGTGGAGTCTGCAGTGTGTTCTTACCACAGCCGGCTCCATCACGGCCACAACCATCCCCACTGCCTCGGGCATCATCAGGATGCGACGGCACGAAAAGGCGGCATTTAATACTGAGGCGTTTGACCACAAGGGATAATTTCTCTGCTCATTACTACCAGCGGGAAGAGGCACAGGAGCCTGAAGCTCAACGATCAGGAACACCTTCTTCCCCTACGTCATCGCAATGGTCGATCTCAATGACCCCACCTCTACATTTTTGCGGGTGTTTATTTATTTATTGTAATTTTCCATGAATTTTTACATCTTTGTGCCGTACTGATCTCAGTCAGAGATAATACATCAGATCGTGATTCCGGTGGAATACATGCGACACGGACAGATAGGAACTTCGGCAAGCCCGACCTTCATCAGTCCGGGCACTGAGCACAGGAGACAGGAGCTCACCTTATAATTGTGCAGGACGTCGGTGAGACCGCTGGAGGGACGGTGTTCCAGTGCTGGTCGCCGTGCTGTAGGAAAGATGCCACTGAGCTGGAAAGAGTGAGGAGGGAGATTTACGAGGATATCTCCCGGGCTCGCGCTTTGAACAGGCATGAACATAGGTGGGGTAAGTCGGGGCATTCTTCCTTGGAGGCGTAGGGGTGACGATGCAGAGCTGCATAAAACCACGGAGTGCACAGATAGGGTGGATGCGCACAGTCCCCAGGGTCGGGGAATCGAGAATCTGAGGGCACAGGATTGTGCTGAGAGGAAAGCGAGAGGAGGGAGATAGAGTAGATAAGATAGGGGAGACAGGACGCAGCAGGGACCCGGGAAAGAGAGGGCGAAAGACTGCCGGTGGGCTAATTGGGCATTGCAATTTGTCCCGTGATTAGGCCAGGATTAAATCAGGGGGGATTGCTGGCTCATTTTGCCTGAGGGGCACTTTAAATCGCATGAGTCGGACAGGGTAGGAGATTGGGAGAAATTGCGATAGAGGGATAGGGGAGTAAAGGAGGACGAGGGTCAGATGGGGAATTGCCGGGTTGGTTGAGAGACATGAGAGATAGAGGGGGTTGTCACTTGATTGAGATTTCCCGCATTGGCTGTCGACAGAGATCCTGGATCTCCTCAGGAATATCCGTGTACACAGATGCAGCCGTCTCGCAGATGAAATGGTGTTCATCTCGATTGCAAGGGAACGCTTACTGGACGATTTACATTCAGTGCATTGGAGCTTCCAGAGTGTGTCTTGTACAGGACATTAGAGGCCACTTTCCTGTCAAAAAGGGTTAAACAATCTCAATAAGAGCAAATACATCCAGCAGAGAACCACGAGTGTTTTCCACGAACTGTTCCGAATACACCGCTCTCTTACCGCGGCACCATGTCAGTCTCCAAACTCATCCAACCAGACTGCTTTCTCTCACAGCCCTGTGTAAGTCTCCAGACTGTTCAATTACACCACTCTCTCTCCACAGCCCGGTGAAAGTCTCCATACTAATCATACCCTGCAGCTCTCTGCTTGGCCCTGTGTCAGTCTCCAAGCTAGTCCCACTGACCCTCTCCTTTCCCAGAAACCTCTGTCAGTCTGCAATCTAAACGCACAAACACACTCCAACAACACAGAGCCCTGTCAGTCCAAACCTCACCCGTCTTTACAATTTCCAATCCAGTATTTTCTATTTTGATGGCAGTCAGCGTTGAAAACAAAATTCTGTGAAAATAAATTTATAGCATTAATTCTTTTCAGGAGGTACACTTTTTGTTCGACCGCGGGAGTGTGTGATGGGACGGTGTGGAGGGAGATTCACTCTGTGTCTGACCCCGGGAGTGTGTGATGGACGATGTGGAGGGAGATTCACTCTGTGTCTGACCCCGGGAGTGTGTGATGGGACTTGTGTGGAGGGAGATTCACTCTGTGTCTGACCCCGGGAGTGTGTGATGGGGACGGTGTGTAGGGAGGTTCACTCTGACTCTGACTCCGGAAGTGTGTTATGGGACGGGTCGGAGGGAGATTCAGTACGTGCCTGACCTCGGGAGTATGTGATTGGTGTGGATAAATCTCCTCATGGTGTGACACAATACCTTTTCCTCTGTTGTATTTATTTGAAGAAGCCTCGATGTGTAGTTTGAACATGTTTCTTCGCTCCACGGGTAAGATGTTTCAAACGTGGGATATGAAATAACACCGGTCTTCCTTTCTGACCCAACCCGTGTAACAAGTTTGCCCTGGAAATCAGGGAAAATTAAAAGTGAATCTCCCTCACCGTACCAATTCGCCCACATGAATTCACACGCAGATGCCGTCCTTCCAGTATCCCACATAGTTGAGTGATCAGAGGCAGAGTAACGCTCACTCCACAACCGATCACCACAGTGTGTGAGTTCAGGCACACAGGTGAAACTCCCTCAACATAAATCACAATTCCCGGGATGAGATAGAAGATGGAAGTCCCTCCACACCATCGCAAACGACCGGGGTCAGACACAGAATGAATCTCCCTCCACACCAGGTAGACTGCAGCGCTGAGATCCATGTTGAAGTTCCCACCACACGTTCCCTTCACACAATCCCGGGGTCAGACACACAGTGAAGCTCCTTCCACACCGAACCATCACACACAGCAGCGTTCAGACAAAGAGAGACGCTCACTCCTCACAGTTCCATCACGCACACTCGAGATTAGACACAGAGTGCAGCCCCATCCATTTTGTCCCAACACCCACACGGGGTCGGACACAGATTGAAGCTCCCTCTACACCGACCCATCACACACTGCTGGAGTCAGACGCAGAATTAATCTTCCTACTGACCAATCAGTAATTCCCATGGTGAGACACAGGGTTAAGCTTCTCCACATCACCCCATCACATACTTCCGGTGTCAACTCAGAGTGAAACGCCCACCACACAGTCCCATCACATACACTTGTTGTCAGACCCCAGGTGTCACTCCTTTCGCAATATCACATCACTCGTTCCCGAGGTCAGTCACGGAGAACAGCTTCTCCTCTCTCTGAGGTGAGGGAGAAGGGATTTGTGTGTTAACTCACTTGTTCTGCTAGTCAAGAGTTGACAGATTTGAGCCTTAGTTTCGTTCATCTCCTGATATCGTTCCCAAATATTCTTGTAGTCCCGGTCGGAGGTGATCAGGGAGTGACGAACCTGTGATGCTGAGAATGGAGGTGAGTACAGAGTAGCTGTTACACTTAGTGCCATGGCACTGTCACGTTGTGTGTCCTGTCGGTGTCATGCTGAGTGTCCTGAAAGTGTCACGTTGAGAGTTCTGTCGGTGTCACTGTCAAAGGGGTTTCGGTCTGACAATGAGTGATTTGCCGGTATTGCTGTGATGGTTGTGTCGGAATCACGGTAAGGGGTGTCTCCTTTGTAAGGACAGGGCCTGATTGTGTGCCGGTGTCACGGTAAGAGGTGTCCCCTTTGTAAGGACAGGGCCTTGTTGTGTGCCGGTGTCACGGTAAGTGGTGTGATGAGGTCACAATAACAGAACTGGCGTCTGAATGTTGAGGGACGTGTCGCTCTCACGATCTGAGGCTTGTTGATGTCACGGTACTGGGAGTCTCGGCATCACGATGAGGCGAGTGTTGGTGCCAGCGTGAGGGGAAAGTCGGTCTCACAGTGTGGGGCGGGTGAGTGTCACAGTAAGGTTCGCGTCCCTATCATGGTGAATGGTGGGTCCTTGTAACAGTGAGGGGATTGTCAGTGTCAGGGTGATGGGCGTATCGGTGTCACCGTGTGGTGTATCTGTGGGACGTGTCGGTGAAACAACATAAGAGATAGGAGTAGGATTATTCCATAAGATTTCGTCGAGCCTGCTCCGCAATTCTATCAGATCATGGCTGATCTGGCCATGGACTCACCTATACCTACCTGCCTTTTCGCCATACTATGCAACAATCTATCCAACCTGCTTTTAAATATATTTACTTTGTGAGCCTCCACTACCTCATTCGGCAGAAAATTCTACAGATTCACAGCTATTTGGGAAAAGCAATTATTTCCCATCTCCCTCCTAAATATATACCCACCGCATATTGAGGCTGTAGCTCTAGTCTCACATACCAGTGTAAACAACCTTCCTCTCGTTATTTTATCTGTCGCTTTTATAATTTTACATGTTTCTCATCCTTCTGAACTCCGTGAAGATAGCGATTCAAATCCTTTGCCATTTCCTCATTGCCCGATATCAATTCCTCTTCCTCACCCTCTAACGGGCCTACGTTCAATTTCCCTATCTCGTTCCCGTTTGTATATTGTGTACAGTTCTGGTCACTGAATTATAGAAAAAATGTCAACAAAATAGAGAGAGTACTGAGAAGATTTACTAGAATGTTACCTGGCTTTCAACACCTAAGTTACAGAGAAAGGTTGAACAAGTTAGGTCTTTATTCTTTAGAGCGTAGAAGGTTGAGGGGGGACTTGATAGAGGTATTTAAAATTATGAGGGATATAGATAGAGTTGACGTGGATAGGATTTTCCATTGAGAGTAGAGGAGATTCAAACAAGAGGACGTGAGTTGAGAGCTAAGGGACAAAAGTTTAGGGGTAACACGAGGGGGAGTTCCTTTACTCAGAGAGTGGTAGCTGTGTGGAACGAGCTTCCTGTAGAAGTGATAGAGGCAGGTTCGGTATTGTCATTTAACGTAAAGTTGGATAGGTATATGGACAGTAAAGAAATGGAGGGTTATGGGCAGAGTGCGGGCCACTGGGACTAGGTGAGTGTATGCGTCAGCACGGACTAGAAGGGCCGAGATGGCCTGTTTCCGTGCTGTAATTGTTATATGATTATATTAAGTTTCCCAGTTTTCCAGTTTCCCACTTGGCGACTTCATACGCACGAGCTTTTAGTTTGATGCCTTCTTTTACTTCCTCACTTATCTAAGGATTGTTCTCCGCACCCTGACTGTTTTTGTTTTTAAGTGGTATATACTTTTGTTAAACATCGTGAAAAATGACTTTGAAAGTCTTTTACTTCTCCTCCACTGTTCCGCCATAAGGCCCGTGTCCCCAGCCAAATCCTCCATCACCCCATTGTGGGTTCACTGTGCGGAAAGTGCCGGTATCACATTGTGGGTAGGGTCGAGGTTACTGTGAGGTGTGTGTCTGTGTCACTGTGAGGGTTGTGTAGGTGACGTCCGTGTCAATGTCACTATGTGTGCTTTGTCGCTGTGTGTCGGTTTTACGGTGCAATCAGGTCATTATCACGGGGAGGTTTGTGTAGTTCGTGTCGGGTCACTGCACAGAGCAAGTCGCTGTCAAGGTGAGGGGCGAATAGATGCCATCTTGATCGGTGTGTCGATGTCACATTGACTCTCGTGTCGGTATCACGCCGAGAAGTGTGTCGTTGTCACGGTGTCTGGTGTGCGGTGTTACAGTCAGTGCTGTGTCGCTGTCACGGTTCGGGGGTAGTCGGGGGTTGTCACTCTCACATTCAGCGGAGTGTTTGTGTCACGGGGAGAGTTGTTTAATTGTCACGGTGAGGGTTGAGTCGGTGTCACAGTGTGAGGGTTCTGTCGGTTCACTGTGTGAGGCTACGGTCGTTGTCAATGTCGGGTCCTGTCGGTTTCAAGAAAAGGGCCATGTCTGTGTTACGGTGAGAGTCACGTCGATATTATAGCGAGGAGCGAGTCGGTATCACAGTAAGCGGGCTTGTAGGTGTCAATGTGAGTGGCGTTTATGTGTTCCGGTTAGGGGAATGTCGGTGTCGGTGAGAGGCGTGCTTGTGTCGGACTGAGGGGCGCGTCAATGTCACGGTCAGGGGCTTATTAGTGTCTGTGGGATGGTGCGTGTCTTGTTTGTGTAATGGTGAGGTTTCTCAAGAACACTTTATTCCACGATTTTGTTTATGCTCTGACTCCACCCGGAGCCTTTCAGTCTCACCGTAGATGGCGAGCCCGACAACTATCACGATAAGGGCGGACGTCACGAGGCAGAGCAGGCAGGTCTTACGGTGCGATCTATTTCTGACGTTCTCCAGCGGCCCCTGTTTACGTGAACCTGTGGGGAGACCATTCAGCGTGTGCGTGAATTCAGCGTGACTCCTACTGTGACTCCCTCCCACCGAACATCCACACTCACTCCTTCCACAAAGATTCCCCTCACTCTCTCAATCTACGTTTAGCCGTCATCGCTTGGAGTCCAAATTCCTCAACCTGGCAAAAACTGACAAATGTCTCACTGAATCCATTCAATGGGGAAAAAAAAATCAGTCGAGATTTACGAGGATGTTGCAAGGACTCCGCGGGCTGAGTTGTGGAGAAAGGTCAGGAAGGTTATAGACAATAGACAATAGGTGCAGAAGTAGACCATTCGACCCTTCGAGCCTGCACCGCCATTCTGAGATATGGCTGATCATCTACTATCAATACCCGGTTCCTGCCTTGTCCCCATATCCCTTGATTCCCCTATCCATAAGATACCTATCTAGATCCTTCTCGAAAGCATCCAGAGAATTGGCCTCCACTACTTTCCGAGGCAGTGCATTCCAGACCCCCACAACTCTCTGGGAGAAGAAGTTTTTCCTGAACTCTGTCCTAAATGACCTACCCCTTATTCTCAAACCATGCCCTCTGGTACTGGACTCTCCCAGCATCTGGAACATATTTCCTGCCTCTATCTCGTCCAATCCCTTAATAATCTTATATGTTGCAATCAGATCCCCTCTCAATGTCCTTAATTCCAGTCTGTACAAGCCCAGTCTCTCTAACCTCTCTGCGTAAGACAGAAAGGTTTGGACTTTATTCATTGGAGTGTGGGCGTCACCTTACAGGGGTGAGAAACAGCACATGGGGCACAGACAAGGTGAATGCGCACTGAAATCCCCTCTTGCACTTGAACACTTGGGTATTTGACACGCAACCATTTCACAATGACGTCATTCCTGTGAACTCTGACCTGCCTGTGCAGTCACTAAAACTTCCCCGGGTCCTGAGGCAACGGGAGGATCCTCATCCTCATCGATGATCCTCAGTTCTGAGTAGGTGGAGGTCAGACCGTCTGGGAAAGAGAGAGATTGATAACGTTAGAAGTAGCAGAAATAAAAGGAGGAGTGATTGGTAGAGAATAGGGGAACGAGAGCAGAGAGAGGAGAAGGATGAGTTGGCAGAGAGAGGGCTGACAGGCAGGGAGAGAAGCTGAGGGAGAGTATGAAGTGAAGGGAGAAAGAGGGAGAGAGAGGGTTACAGGGATAGATAGATGTAGGAGAGATGGTCGGAAACAGGGCAATGGACTGGAAAATTTGTTAGAGGAGAGAGAGCGGAGGAAAGAGGAGGGAGCGAGGGTATGAGTGAGATCGGAGTGAGTGGGGTGAGAGAGATATCGAGGGAGAGTAACAGTCAGAGGAGGAATAGTGTGCGAGTTATGGGGGAAGAGATACATGAAGAGAGAAAGGGTGAGAGGATGGGTTTAGGTTTCATTATTTTGTTAACGTTGTATTATTGTCGGCAAGTTTTGTTCATTTTTCACAGTATGGATTCATGACGGTCTTGTGGGGATTAAAATGTTGTATGGACTTCCGTACACTGAATGGTGTTTTTTTGCTGCTTTGTGGCTGCTGGCAAGAGGAAGAACGGTCCGGTAATGTTGTGCTATCCACTAGAGACACAGGTTCAACTCCTGGCATGGCGTTCTGGAAGACTGTACGTTCTACCCGTGACCCAGTGGGTTCCTCCGGGTGCTCTGGTTTCCTCCCACAGTCCAAAGACGAACCAGTCGGGACGTCCACCGGTCATTGTTAATTGTCCCACAATTCGGCTCAGGTTAAATCGGGGATCTGCTGGGCAGCGACACCTGCAGGCACGGATGAGTGCATTCTGCAGTGTAATTCAATAAATAAATAAATAACTCTAAATATATATTTGGGGAAAAAGACGAATCTCGCTTTGCGGTATGCAGATACAATCGGACCTTCTAGTGCTTGTGAATTCTTTACCACTCTTCTCCTCGCTTTACAAACCCACCCAACTTCGCATCATCTGCAAACTTACCAACCCACTCATCTACATTTACATCCATATCATTTATATGATTTGTAGGCCACATATGATGGCAGAATATTGTATTAATGGTAAGACTCTTGGCAGTGGAGGATCAGAGGGATCTTGGGGTCCAAGTCCAGAAGACGCTCAAAGCAGCTGCGCAGGTTGACTCTGTGATTAAGAAGGCATCCAGTGTATTGAACTTCATCAATCGTGGAATTGAATTTACGAGCCGAGACGTAATGTTACAGCTGTAAGTGACCCTGGTTAGAACCCATTTGGAGTACTGTACTCAGTTCTGTTCGTTTCACTACAGGGAGGATTTGGAAGCCATAGAAAAGGTTCAAAGCTCTAAAAAAAAAGGCACAAATGCCACCCAGCTGGAAGGAAGCTATAATCTCAGCTATACCGAAAGAAGGCAAGGATAAAATGGAATGTGCGTCATTTAGAACCACATAACGATCAGACAGGTTTTATACAATAACACCAAACACAAGACGATATACGAAGGACACTTCACATTATGGATCATATACAAAAAATGAAATCGAAGCAAAAGTGATAAGTGTGGACGCTGAAAAGGCATTTGACTCTGTTAATTGGAATTTTCTTCACAGAGTTTTACATAAATTTGGTTTCCATGACACAATTACTAAAAATATACAGGCACTATATGAAAACCCTACTGCGAGGGTTAAAATCAGTGCATATTTATCAAATAGATTTGCCCTAGAAAGGAGCACGAGCCAGCGTTATGCATAGTCACCGCTACTCTTCGCGTTATATCTGGAACCAATAACTCGAAACTTCAGACAAAATGAAGATGAAGATATCAGGGCATTAATATTAAAGGGACAGAGCTTAAATTGGCTTGTTACGCGGATGAGATTTTGATCTATCTCGGGCAACCAATAAACTCTTAACCTAAATTGATGCAATCCTTTGAACAATATGGTCAATTATCAGTATACACGATCAACGTAGATAGAACACAATTACTTTCATATAACGATAGACCACCAAGAGAAATAGAAAGCAGATATCCCTGGGCATGGTCAACAGAGTCTTTCAAATATTTGGGCATCATTATACCAAAAGATTTGGCAAAGTTATCAGAATGCAATTACCAGCCTATATATGTAATTCTATATACTAATTCTATTTTAGTCTCAGTTCAAGAATTGAATCTACGAAAAGGAATATTCTGCCGAAACTATTATTTCTTTTCAGTCCCTCCAATAGAGAACAAGAAAAAATAAATTCAATGAATGGAACAAAATGTTATCAAGATATATTTGTCAAGGTTAAAGGCCTAGAGTTCATCTCAAAACTTTGCAATTAGCCAAGGAAAAGAGGGGAATGAGACCTACCTTCTCTTGGAAATTATTATTTTGCAGCATAATTGAGAGCTGTGATATTTTGGTGCAAACCCATCATATGACGCTCAATGGAAAAACATTGAGGAGTGAGTACATCCCATCCTCATACAGGCAATTCTGTCTGACAACAACCTACAAAGGTACATAATTACGATTGATAACCCATGGGTATGATGGACTCTGAAAATATGGAAACCTGTTACAAAAGAATACAAACTAGAGGGAGATATTGCAGTTTTTACATGGTGGGCATATGACTCGGATTTTACACCGAATAAACTGGATGCTAGATTTAAGAATTGGACAACTAAAGGAATAAAAGTTCTTTGCAATATAATGAAAGAGGGAACACTGTTCAGTTTTGAAATGCTTAAACAGAAGCACTTATTAGGAAAACAGGAATTCTATCGGTATTTACAGATGCGACAATATGTTAATAGGACGATTAAAAATGTAACTAAGGCAAGAACATGTTTGATAGAGCTATTTAAAAATGTGTAAAATTCAGATAACGGCAGTAGGATCATTTCAGCCGTGCATAAAGGCTTGTCAAATCTTTAAACATATTCAACTTCATACATAAAAACAAAATGGGAGAAGGGAGGGATATTTATATTTAAGGAAGAATGGACAATAATATAGAGGTATCAAAGGAAGTGTACCAGTTCACAGAAATGGAGGGAGGTCGAATGGAAAAGCTTGATAAGATCTTTATTACAGCCTCTCAGATATCCCATAATCATAGTAACCTTCCTGTTTGCCCGAGAAATTGTGGCCGTACAAGACATCTTTAAATGTGAAATACCCTTAGAGATTAAGACCATATATTTTGGATATATGCCTCATGAATGGTTGAAAAGAGGTAAATATTTAACGAATGTATTTTTGGTGGCTGGTAAAAAGATTCTTACGAGGAAATGGTTATCACAGGATAGCCCAACTTTAAATACATGGAAGGAAATTACAATGGACATTTACAAAATGGAGAAGATAACAGATTCTGTTAATCACCAGTTGGAACGATTTGATTCGTACTGAGAGAAATGGTTTAACTACGTAACACCTCATAGGCCTGGTTTTATTCTCAACAATCAATGAATCTGTTGTAACGAAAAACACTCCCTACTTCTACATAGTTTTCTTCTTTCGCTCGTTCTTTCTTTCCTCTCTTTTCTGTAAATGTGTACCTCAGTTAAATATTATGTGGAGATTTGTGACATATATGACTATATAATATATAACTACAGTATCTTTAATACATCATATGGAAATATTTGTTTGATGATGAAATTCAATAAAAAAAAATATGCAGAGGAGATTTACATGGGTGTTGCCTGGATTGGGGGGATTGGGGAGCATGCTTGATGAAAAAATATTGAGTGTACTTGGCCTTTTCTCCTTTGAGCGACGGAGGATGAGCGGTGATCTGATAGAGGTGTATAAGATAATGAGATGCATTGATTGTGTCGATAGTCAGAGGTTTTATCCCAGGGCTGAAAAGTTTGCCAGAAGAGGACACAGTTTGAAGCTGCTGGGGAGTAGATACGAAGGAGATGTCATGGATAAGTTTTTTTTTACTCAGAGAGTGGTGGGTGCATGGAATGGGCTGCCGCCAACAGTGGTGAAGACCGATACGATAGGGTCTTTTAAGAGGCTTTTAGATAGGTGCATGGAGCTTAGTAAAATAGAGGGATAAGAGGAAGTCTAATAATTTCTAAGGTAAAAACATGTTCGGCTCAACTTTGTGGGCTGAAGAGCCTGTCTTGTGCTGTAGGTTTCCTATGTTTCTATGTTTATATACATCACAGACAGGAGAGGTCCCAGTTACATCCACAGATATAAATCACTTCACTGGAGTACAACAATCTAAATAAATAACTGAATACCACATAAAGTGTCACAGTTACAATGGAAATGCAGTGCAGGCAGAAAGTAAGGAGCTCGGGTAAGGGAGAGATAGATTGTGAAGTGAATGATACATATTCTCATGCTAGTGGACCGTTCAATAGTTTGATAACAACGGGGTAGATGAGACATTCTTTCATGTTTTCTGTCAGATGGGGATGTGGGTTTGGGAATGACCACGGTGGTCAGGCCCGCCGTCCTTCATCGGAGAGGGTACGTAATGGAGGACCTGGGAGGTCAGGTTGCAGAGGAACATGGTGCCGGCGAGGCCGCACTTGTCGGACGGTGTTCAGTTTTGGTCACGCTGCTCTGGGAAGAATACCATTTGTTGGTCAGAAATAACTGCAGGCTGCAAACGAGTGAGTTCGAATGAATCAAGGACAGTGTAAACGATGATGGAGGAGATGGAGGCTGCCATTTCGTGAAAGATTTTGTTCTCCATGTTGTGATTTAATCACTTGGTTAATCAATGTTTTACAGTATGGGTGATGCCACAGGCAACCGGCTGAACGAGGGATCGTTTCCAAATTTGAAGTTATTTGTGAGGTGTTCTTTGATTGACTATTTCACGCAGAATAGTGAATGTTAGTCTGTGACCGGTCTGCGTGACAAAGCTGACAGAAAACATGGAGCCATAAATTGCGGAATGTGTTCGCTGGTCAGAGGACAATAAGCGGATGCTGGCCTGGAGCAGAGCCAATGAAAAGACGATAAAGGTGAGACACGTGACGTATAGCCAATGACAGTTTAATGCAATATATGAATCGGTAAGAAACGAACATAAAAACAGACGAGTCAAATGTGTCGCCCGAGGTAACTCTGAAAGATATAACGATCTCCAACATTGCAAATTCAAAACGCGGCAATCCAAGGAACCTGTGGCCAGCAATAGAGTCTCCTTTTATAACTGGTAATATCTTTTATACACTTTTACCACTCATGGAAGTTCAGGTGCGCACACAAAGTATTTAGTGTTTGAAATCACGCTCTTGGCAGGTTAGACAATAGGAGGATCTTCCGGCAAATACAGATCTCCCTGTCCTCCCTGGTCACTATTAGGGCTGAGTCTTGTAACTCTTCGGACAGGAAAGAGTGCAGTGGGACACTTACGAACATGTTGTCTGGACTCGAGACACTGGATGACGCGGAGAGGTCAGGCAGGTTGGGAGTGTATTCCTTGGGGCGCAGGAGTGACCTTACTGAGGTGTACAGAACCAGGATGGGCTCAGGCAGCGCGAATGGACGCAATTATTTTCACTAGACTTGGAGAACCGAGGGTCAGAGCGCACAGGTTCAAGATGAGAGGAGAAAGAGATTTATTTGGTGAGGCGAGTGGCAACCTTTTGTTGCCCGGATGCTGGTCCGTCTACGGAACGACCTACCAGTGGTAGTGGTCTATTCAAACGCATTAGAAACCTGGGCACTTGGCTGCATGACTCGTGAGACCCGCCAGAATAACGTCATCACTGCGACCACTGACCTGTCCGTGCAGTGATTGGCTGCTCACCGGGCCCCGAGGCGATGTGAGGATCCTCATCCTCAACGAGGAGGGGTTCGTCTTTCGTAAAGTTCAGCTCTGAGTAGGTGGAAGTCGGATCATCTGGGAGAGAAAGGGGGAGAAAGAGTAATCGATAGCGAATGGGAAGTGAAAGGACAGAGAGATGTAACAGTGAGTGGGGAGGAGAGGCACGGAGAGAGAGATGAAAGGCAAGGAGAGAATGCGAGGGAGAGGGGATTGTGAGCGGCGGGAGCCGGGAAGACAGAACAGGAGAGAAAGCCCGTGAAAGGGATGGATATGCATGCGATGGGGAATGGGAGGGGAAATGGAAGAAAATAGGGGACAGAGAGTGGAGAGAGACAGGGGGTAGACAGTGGCGGAGAAACATGAGGACCAGAGGGGTTATGAGTGAAGGGGCAGTGAAAAGGGTGAGAGACAGAAAATAAGAAGGGTAGAGGGAGGGTAGCGGGTAAGTAGGAGAGGGAGGGAAGTACAAAGGGAACGAGCGTGAAAGGGTGATAGGGGTACAAGAGAAGGGTAAGAGAGACGGGAGATAGCGTGAGGGAGAACGATCGGAGCGTTGGATAAAGAATGGGAGAGTGCATGGTGCGGATCAGTGGAAAATGGAGGGGGCAGCGAGAAAGGATGAACAGGCAGATAGATTGAGAGAGATGGCGCAGAGCGAGAGGGTGAGAGGAAGCAGAGAGTACTCGTAGAAATTGGGAAAGTGATGCCCGAGAGGGGTAATAGAGGGGAGCGGGTAGAGCGTTTGGGCGATGAGAGAGTGAAAGAGAATGAAGAGGAGAGTGGGGAGAAAGAGTAAGAAGAGGGAAAAAGAGGGCAAGAGAAGGGGTTGAGAGACGGGGTGGGAAGCAAGACGGAGTAAGGTGAAAGTAGAGAGAGAAGGGGGAAAACAGGGAGGGAGTAGGGGTGAGAGAGTGAAGAGGGAGGAGGAAAGAGTGGGAGGGACGAAAGAGGGGGAACATGGAGAGGGTTCGTGAGAGGCAGGAAGTTGGAAAAAGAGATGTGCAGGAAGGGGGGGAAGAAGAAATGCGAGAGGGAGACAGAGATAGAGAAGGGAGTGGGAGAACCAGGAGGGAGAGAGACAAGGAAGAGAGAAAGGGAATCGACTGTGGTAAGAGAGAGGTTAATATTTTGTACAGCGCCTTTCCCACTGTCGTCCATCTTCACCAGTCCTCCCGCGGTGTTTCCTACTCCGCCGATCCCCACAGCACTTCTTTCTCAATGCCCGTGCTCAACACCTATTCCACGGTATTAGCTCCAAACCGCACGGCCGATGACATTCTCTCTCCACTGACACCACTCGCAGCACTCTCTCTTCATCCTATTCAATAGCGCTGCCTTCACGCCCCTTCCCCGAATTCAGGCTCATCACTAACCCTCCAACAGAGCTCCGCCCTCATCGCCTCTCCCGTCCGTTCAGCTGGGGACAGAACAGTGAGAGTCAGTAAGGCTCCGTCCACCTGTCAGATCACACACATCCGGGATCAAACACAGATTGAAGCTCTCTTCGCCCGCTTTTCTGCCCCACTCACCGTTGGAAGGAGACTGAGGGCCCGTCTTTGCGAACTTCACATTCATGTAAGTCTTGCCGTCGTCCATGTTGTTCAGGGGTCTCTGCGTCTCTGAGCTCACGAATGGGAACGACCCGTTGTCAGAGGAAGCCCGTGTTGAGAAGGCGGTCAGACCGACAATAGCAAACACCAGGTGGACAGCTGATAAAGAGAGGAACCGAGAGCAGGGGGAGGAAGTGCGGGGCGGGGAGAGATTGAGGATGTGGGAGAGGGTGGTTCAGAGATATTCGAATGGAGGGGGGAGGGTGTTGAGAGTGGGGAGAAAGGTGGAGGGGAGATTGGGAACCGATTGGCGATCAGCTGGGAGAGAGAAGTGGACTGCAGTATACAGAGGGTAGAGGAGCTGAGAGAAGGGTGACTGTGGGGAGAGAGATGGGAATGAAGGGAAAGTAAGCGTGAAGAAGATGGTAAACAGGAGGAGGACGGACAGAGATAGAGAAATAGAACGTGACGAGACTTGGAGAGAGTTCGGGGGCAGAGGGGGAAATGATGGCGGTGAATTGGAAAACGACAGGAGAAAGAGAAGCGGAATGTGAGGAGCGGCGAGGAGCAGAGGGAGGGGGAAGGGAGCACTACAGAGAGGGCAGAGAGATGCGTGAGGGGGGTTGGAGAGGAATGTAGTCAATGGATGTAGAGAGGAACAAAAACAGGGAGGGAAAGAGAAAAGGAATGGAAAGAAGGGAGAGGATATTAAGGGTAGGGGGAATGAAGGAGGGATTTGTGTCACTCATACATAGGTATTTTTTCCGGGAGATATTTATCCACCGTTGCTTCTTGGTTTGCGCGTCGGACTCTCCCTCTGCCGGGCCTACAGACTTACTGTCTGTGAAAAAGCACGGCCCCAGGACAAACCCCACCGAGGTGAGTGAGTACTCCCCCTCCGACTGAGGTGGACATCACTCCTCGAAACTAGTTCCCTCCACAGAGTTTCCTCGCTTTCGTCGTCCTGTGGCGCACTCTCTCTTTCCTGTGTTACGTACTTAGGTAACAATACATATAGATGAGTTAGGCAAGGGTTTTTATAACAAATAACACGTTTATTAAACACTGAAAACAAACCCCCTCAAAAGTAAACAAACTCAAACGTAACCGGAACTCAGCTGCTGTGCGACACATTCACAGTTCTTAATAGCGCTGCAATTCAAACAGTTCTTAAAGCGGTATTGCAAAAAAAAACAGTTCTTTAAAGCGGTATGCCGAAAGTAAACAGTTCTTTAAAGCGGTATGCCGAAAGTTCAAAAGCTCACAGTCCATTTAAAAGGAGAGACTTTTTTAAAGCGATTTAAATTCTCTTCCACGTCGATGTCCTTCGATTCCCCGGCGTCGAACTTTCCCACGAAGAATTTTATGAAATATAACGGCTTAAAAAAACACTGACCTTTCTTCCACACTCTGTCCTCAATCTCCCGCTATCCCAGCGGAGATTAACACGAGAACAGTCAACGAAATCCTTCCGAATGAGGATCAAATAAGGTCGTAACCAATCCACCGTCGAAAATCGATTCTCCTCGATTTTTATCTTCCAAACTTTTATCTTCACTCTCCACAGTAAAGAAACTGCTGGCGATGACCTTTTAAAATTTAGGCATTATATAAAACTTCATTTTTCAACTAAACTGCGTCATCACATTAAATCACGCAGTGGCATGAAGTCAATTTGGCAAATCCCGCCACGAACTGCCCCCACCTGACAGGGTGGGTCTTCCTTTTATACCCTGTAAAAAAAACCTGTCACATGACCTCTACTGGCGGGAAAATGACATCACTCCACCATCACAAGACCATTACCTCAAGTCCAGCATAACTTCAACCCCAGTCACGTGACAAGGGTACCACTGTCACGTGTCACGGGTACGTAACACCTGTCTTATACCATGGCACTCTCTCTCTCTCTCTCTCTCTCTCTCTCTCTCTCTCTCTCTCTCTCTCTCTCTCTCTCTCTCTCTCTCTCTCTCTCTCTCTCTCTCTCTCTCTCTCTCACTCTCCCTCTCTTTCGCTTTCTCCCTCCCTCTCTCTCTTCCCCCTCACTCTCTCTTTCCCCTCTCTCCCTTCTCCTGTATCTCTCTCTTGTTCTACTCCAACAATTTCTCATTCTCCAATTTCCCTCTCACCCCATCTGCCCCACTTTCTTCCTCGGCCCCCAAAACCAATATCCCTGTCGCTCTGACCTGGAGATATCCTCACCCGCCCACCCACCGATTGCAACCCGACCACAGAATTTCCTGCATATTCCCCGTCCCTTGCACTTGTCGGAGGCGGGGTTTGGAGATGAGGTGCCATTTTGCCTGGGATGCCCAGCCACCTCTCACTTTTACTTTCTATTTCCCCTTCCTATCTTCCAGTGTCCAATAACGCCACCTCCACCTACATCTGCCCATCTCCCTCCCTCCCTTCACCCCGCTCCACACATCCACACTCCTTCATTTCCCGTTATCTCCCTACACACATCCCCGGTTTCCGTCGCACCTTTCTCTTCCTTTACTCTCCCAATTTACTAAGGAAGCCTCCATTGCTTCATAGTGCAGAGAATTTTGCAGAGTTTCACCACTCTCTGGGAAAAGCAGTTCCACCTCATCTCCCTCCTAAATCAACTAGCACGAAACTAGATGCTATGTCCCTTAGTTCTAGACTCTCCCCTCTCCCGTGGAAACAACTTTTCTGCCTCTATCTTATCTACCCATTTCATAAATTTATTTGCTTCTCACAGAACTCCTTTATTTCTTCTGGATTCCAGTGAGTAGTGTCCCAGGCGACTCAATCATTCCTCATATTCACATCCCATCATCTCTGAAATGAACTTGGCCAGCCTCATCTGCGCGACCTAACAATCCAGTATATCCTTCCTCAAGTAAGGCGACCAGAACTGCACACAATACTCCATGTGTGGCTTCACCAGGACCCTGTCCAATCGCATCTTAACCTTCCTGTTCTTACGTTCAATCCCTCTAGCAATGAAGGCCAACATTTCATTTCCCTTCCTGACAGCCTGCTGCACCTGCAAACCAACCCTTTGTGATTCATGCACAGGAACTTGTAAGTCCCGCTGCTCAGCAGCATGTGGCAATCTGTTACCATTTAAATAATCATCTGCGCTTCCATTTTTCCTTACAATGTGGATGACATTTGATTTAGCAACATTGCACTCCATCTGCCAGACCCACGCAAAATTAACCTGTCAATATTTCTCAGCAGACCCTACGTGTGTTCCACCCCGTTTGTTTTTCTACTCAATTCAGTATCATCAGCAAACTTAGATACACTGCACTTGCTCCCCGCTTCCAGATCGTAAATGTGAATCGGGAACAGTTGTGGGACCAGCACCGACCCCTGCGACACACCGCTCACCACCGATTGTCAAACTGAGTAACGCCCATGTATCCCAGATCTCTGCTTTCTTTCAGTGAGCAACTCCTCCATCCATGAGAATCTCTCCCGCATCCATCATTCAGTGAGACACTCCTCCATCCATGTGAATCTCTCCCGCATCCATCATTCAGTGAACCACTCCTCCACGCATGCGAATCTCTCCCGCATCCATCATTCACTGAGCCACTCCTCCATCCATGCGAATCTCTCCCGCATCCATCATTCAGTGAGCCACTCCTCCACCCATGCGAATCTCTCCCGCATCCACCATTCAGTGAACCACTCCTCCATCCATGCGAATCTCCCCCGCATCCATCATTCAGTGAGCTTTCCTCCACCCATGCGAATCTCTCCCGCATCCATCATTCACTGAGCCACTCCTCCATCCATGCGAATCTCTCCCGCATCCATCATTCAGTGAGCCACTCCTCCATCCATGCGAATCTCTCCCGCATCCATCATTCAGTGAGCCACTCCTCCACCCATGCGAATCTCTCCCGCATCCATCATTCAGTGAGCCACTCCTACACCCATGCGAATCTCTCCCGCATACATCATTCAGTGAGCCACTCCTACACCCATGCGAATCTCTCCCGCATCCACCATTCAGTGAACCACTCCTCCATCCATGCGAATCTCCCCCGCATCCATCATTCAGTGAGCCACTCCTCCACCCAAGCGAATCTCTCCCGCATCCACCATTCAGTGAGCCACTCCTCCACCCATGCGAATCTCTCCCGCATCCATCATTCAGTGAGCCACTCCTCCATCGATGCGAATCTCTCCCGCATCCATCATTCAGTGAGCCACTCCTACACCCATGCGAATCTCTCCCGCATCCATCATTCAGTGAGCCACTCCTCCACCCATGCGAATCTCTCCCGCATCCATCATTCAGTGAGCCACTCCTCACCCATGCGAATCTCTCCCGCATCCATCATTCAGTGAGCCACTCCTACACCCATGCGAATCTCTCCCGCATCCATCATTCAGTGAGCCACTCCTCCACCCATGCGAATCTCTCCCGCATCCATCATTCAGTGAGCCACTCCTACACCCATGCGAATCTCTACCGCATCCATCATTCAGTGAGCCACTCCTCCACCCATGCGAATCTCTCCCGCATCCATCATTCAGTGAGCCACTCCTACACCCATGCGAATCTCTCCCGCATCCATCATTCAGTGAGCCACTCCTCCATCCATGCGAATCTCTCCCGCATCCATCATTCAGTGAGCCACTCCTCCACCCATGCGAATCTCTCCCGCATCCATCATTCAGTGAGCCACTCCTACACCCATGCGAATCTCTCCCGCATCCATCATTCAGTGAGCCACTCCTACACCCATGCGAATCTCTCCCGCATCCACCATTCAGTGAACCACTCCTCCATCCATGCGAATCTCCCCCGCATCCATCATTCAGTGAGCCACTCCTCCACCCAAGCGAATCTCTCCCGCATCCACCATTCAGTGAGCCACTCCTCCACCCATGCGAATCTCTCCCGCATCCATCATTCAGTGAGCCACTCCTCCACCCATGCGAATCTCTCCCGCATCCATCATTCATTGAGCCACTCCTACACCATGCGAATCTCTCCCGCATCCATCATTCAGTGAGCACTCCTCCACCCATGCGAATCTCTCCCGCATCCATCATTCAGTGAGCCACTCCTACACCCATGCGAATCTCTCCCGCATCCATCATTCAGTGAGCCACTCCTCCACCCATGCGAATCTCTCCCGCATCCATCATTCAGTGAGCCACTCCTCCACCCATGAGAATCTCTCCCGCATCCATCATTCAGTGAGCCACTCCTCCATCCATGCGAATCTCTCCCGCATCCATCATTCAGTGAGCCACTCCTCCACCCATGCGAATCTCTCCCGCATCCATCATTCAGTGAGCCACTCCTACACCCATGCGAATCTCTCCCGCATCCATCATTCAGTGAGCCACTCCTCCACCCATGCGAATCTCTCCGGCATCCATCATTCAGTGAGCCACTCCTCCACCCATGCGAATCTCTCCCGCATCCATCATTCAGCGAGCCACTCCTCCACCCATGCGAATCTCTCCCGCATCCATCATTCAGTGAGCCACTCCTACACCCATGCGAATCTCTCCCGCATCCATCATTCAGTGAGCCACTCCTCCACCCATGCGAATCTCTCCCGCATCCATCATTCAGTGAGCCACTCCTCCACCCATGCGAATCTCTCCCGCATCCATCATTCAGTGAGCCACTCCTCCATCCATGCGAATCTCACCCGCATCCATCATTCAGTGAGCCACTCCTCCACCCATGCGAATCTCTCCCGCATCCATCATTCAGTGAGCCACTCCTACACCCATGCGAATCTCTCCCGCATCCACCATTCAGTGAACCACTCCTCCATCCATGCGAATCTCCCCCGCATCCATCATTCAGTGAGCCACTCCTCCACCCAAGCGAATCTCTCCCGCATCCACCATTCAGTGAGCCACTCCTCCACCCATGCGAATCTCTCCCGCATCCATCATTCAGTGAACCACTCCTACACACATGCGAATCTCTCCCGCATCCATCATTCAGTGAGCCACTCCTCCACCCATGCGAATCTCTCCCGCATCCACCATTCAGTGAACCACTCCTACACCCCATGCGAATCTCTCCCGCATCCACCATTCAGTGAACCACTCCTACACCCATGCGAATCTCTCCCGCATCCACCATTCAGTGAATCCACTCCTACACCCATGCGAATCTCTCCCGCATCCATCATTCAGTGAGCCACTCCTCCACCCATGCGAATCCTCTCCCGCATCCATCATTCAGTGAGCCACTCCTCCATCCATGCGAATCTCTCCCGCATCCATCATTCAGTGAGCCACTCCCCCACCCATGCGAATCTCTCCCGCATCCATCATTGAGTGAGCCACTCCTACACCCATGCGAATCTCTCCCGCATCCACCATTCAGTGAACCACTCCTACACCCATGCGAATCTCTCCCGCATCCACCATTCAGTGAACCACTCCTACACCCATGCGAATCTCTCCCGCATCCATCATTCAGTGAGCCACTCCTCCACCCATGCGAATCTCTCCCGCATCCACCATTCAGTGAACCACTCCTACACCCATGCGAATCTCTCCCGCATCCACCATTCAGTGAACCACTCCTACACCCATGCGAATCTCTCCCGCATCCATCATTCAGTGAGCCACTCCTCCACCCATGCGAATCTCTCCCGCATCCATCATTCAGTGAGCCACTCCTCCATCCATGCGAATCTCTCCCGCATCCATCATTCAGTGAGCCACTCCTCCACCCATGCGAATCTCTCCCGCATCCATCATTCAGTGAGCCACTCCCCCACCCATGCGAATCTCTCCCGCATCCATCATTGAGTGAGCCACTCCTACACCCATGCGAATCTCTCCCGCATCCACCATTCAGTGAACCACTCCTACACCCATGCGAATCTCTCCCGCATCCACCATTCAGTGAACCACTCCTACACCCATGCGAATCTCTCCCGCATCCATCATTCAGTGAGCCACTCCTCCACCCATGCGAATCTCTCCCGCATCCACCATTCAGTGAACCACTCCTACACCCATGCGATCTCTCCCGCATCCACCATTCAGTGAACCACTCCTACACCCATGCGAATCTCTCCGCATCCATCATTCAGTGAGCCACTCCTCCACCCATGCGAATCTCTCCCGCATCCCATCATTCAGTGAGCCACTCCTCCATCCATGCGAATCTCTCCCGCATCCATCATTCAGTGAGCCACTCCTCCACCCATGCGAATCTCTCCCGCATCCATCATTCAGTGAGCCACTCCTCCACCCATGCGAATCTCCCCAGCATCCATCATTCAGTGAGCCACTCCTCCACCCATGCGAATCTCTCCCGCATCCATCATTCAGTGAGCCACTCCTCCACCCATGCGAATCTCTCCCGCATCCCATCATTCAGTGAGCCACTCCTCCACCCATGCGAATCTCTCCCGCATCCATCATTCAGTGAACCACACCTCCACCCATGCGAATCTCTCCCGCATCCACCATTCAGTGAGCCACTCCTCCACCCATGCGAATCTCCCCAGCATCCATCATTCAGTGAGCCACTCCTCCACCCATGCGAATCTCTCCCGCATCCATCATTCAGTGAACCACAACTCCACCCATGCGAATCTCTCCCGCATCCATCATTCAGTGAGCCACTCCTCCACCCATGCGAATCTCTCCCGCATCCATCATTCAGTGAGCCACTCCTACACCCATGCGAATCTCTCCCGCATCCATCATTCAGTGAGCCACTCCTCCACCCATGCGAATCTCTCCCGCATCCATCATTCAGTGAACCACACCTCCACCCATGCGAATCTCTCCCGCATCATCATTCAGTGAGCCACTCCTCCACCCATGCGAATCTCTCCCGCATCAATCATTCAGTGAGCCACTCCTACACCCATGCGAATCTCTCCCGCATCCATCATTCAGTGAGCCACTCCTCCACCCATGCGAATCTCTCCCGCATCCATCATTCAGTGAACCACACCTCCACCCATGCGAATCTCTCCCGCATCCATCATTCAGTGAGCCACTCCTCCACCCATGCGAATCTCTCCCGCATCAATCATTCAGTGAGCCACTCCTACACCCATGCGAATCTCTCCGCATCCATCATTCAGTGAGCCACTCCTCCACCCATGGGAATCTCCCCAGCATCCATCATTCAGTGAGCCACTCCTCCACCCATGCGAATCTCTCCCGCATCCATCATTCAGTGAGCCACTCCTCCATCCATGCGAATCTCTCCCGCATCAATCATTCAGTGAGCCACTCCTACACCCATGCGAATCTCTCCCGCATCATCATTCAGTGAGCCACTCCTCCACCCATGCGAATCTCCCCAGCATCCATCATTCAGTGAGCCACTCCTCCACCCATGCGAATCTCTCCCGCATCCATCATTCAGTGAGCCACTCCTCCACACAAGCGAATCTCTCCCGCATCCATTATTCAGTGAGCCCACTCCTCCACTCATGCGAATCTCTCCCGCATACGTCATTCAGTGAGCCACTCCTCCACCCATGCGAATCTCTCCCGCATCATCATTCAGTGAGCCACTCCTCCACACAAGCGAATCTCTCCCGCATCCATCATTCAGTGAAGCTTTTCCTCACCCCATGCGAATCTCTCCCGCATACGTCATTCAGTGAGCCACTCCTACACCCATGCGAATCTCTCCCGCATCCCTCATTCAGTGAGCCAATCCACCACCCATGCTAATCACTCCCGCATCCATCATTCAGTGAGCCACTCCTCCACCCATGGGAATCTCTCCCGCATCCATCATTCAGTGAACCACTCCTCCATCCATGCGAATCTCTCCCGCATCCATCATTCAGTGAGCCACTCCTCCACCCATGGGAATCTCTCCCGCATCCATCATTCAGTGAACCACTCCTCCATCCATGCGAATCTCTCCCGCATCCATCATTCAGTGAGCCACTCCTCCACCCGAATCTCTCCCGCATCCATCATTCAGTGAGCCACTCCTCCATCCATGCGAATCTCTCCCGCATCCTTCATTCAGTGAGCCACTCCTCCATCCATGCGAATCTCTCCCGCATCCATCATTCAGTGAGCCACTCCTCCATCCATGCGAATCTCTCCCGCATCCATCATTCAGTGAGCCACTCCTCCATCCATGCGAATCTCTCCGCATCCTTCATTCAGTGACCCACTCCTCCATCCATGCGAATCTCTCCCCGCATCCATCATTCAGTGAGCCACTCCTCCATCCATGCGAATCTCTCCCGCATCCATCATTCAGTGAGCCACTCCTCCACCCATGCGAATCTCACCCGCATCCATCATTCAGTTATGCCTGCAACATCATACCTGCCCATCTGCAACTGCGCTGCGAGTTCAACTTCTAATTTCGTGTACCGTGTGCGTTCAAATATAACACTTCCAGTCCTGCATTCATCCTGTTCGATTCTGTCCGCCGTCTACTGTGCAACTCATCCCACTGACTGACAATTTGCCCTGTCAATAGCCTCTCCTCACTACACATTGGCTCTGTTTATAAATCTGTTACTTCATCTTCACCACTATCATCCGTCATTCATACGATACTTCATTGTTTGAAATATATGCAGCCAGGACACTGTTCAGAAAACGATTAACCTATCGATTGCAAACTGTGTCCGAGTTCTTAGCAGCAGAACCCCGCGGAAGCCTCCCGAATCAAACCTCTTGCATTTCCTGGGTGTTAACATCTCGGTGAATTGATACTGAGCCCAAAAAATTGGCCCGATACACTTTGTCTCTCCACAATCGGTCTGACAGAGAGCAATCTCACTTGCTCTCCACTGGGACTTCGACCGTCTGGACAATATCAATACCACGTCTGAGGACGGTTTATTGACAACAGCTCAGCGTTCAGCACAATCATTTCCTCATTTCTAATCAACAAGCTCCAGATCCGGAGTTAGTAAATCCCCCTCTGCAACAGAATGTTTGACTTCCTCATCGGGAAACCACAGTCAGTGTAGATCGGTCCTAAAATTTCCCATCTACAGGTAGTGTTGAGGACAGATTAGGGAATTGGCAATGCAGTAACAGATGCAATACAGTGTGGGGAAGTATACAGGCATGTACTTTGGTACAAGAAATCAAAGCAGAGATGATTCTCTAAATTGGGGAGAAAAATTAAATAGCAGCGGCGCAAAGTGATTTGGGGATCCTTGTGCAGAATTCACTGATTGGTAACTTTAAGGAGTTGTTGTTGAGGAAGGCAAATCGAATTTTAGCATTCATTTCCAGAGGTCGAGACTATTAAACAAAAAAAATGATTTAATGTTAAGGCTTTAAAATGCACTGGTGAGGCGTAATTTAAAGTATGATGAGCAGGTTCGAGTCCCTTAAAGGAGGTGCCGACTTCGCACTGTGTTCGTGGGAATGAATGACAATGATTAATGGATTGAAACGCTTATCACACAAGGAGCGTTTGATCGGGGTCTGTACTCAATGATTTCAGAAGAATAAAGGGTGACGTCATTGAAACCTATCCAATGTTGAAGATCCTCGACAGAGTAGCCGAGCAGCTGAAGCTTCCTAAGGTGGTGTGGGGGGATACTAAAATCAGCGAACAGAAACTCAGAATAGAGAGTTGTCAATTTACAACGGAGATTAGGAGGAAATTATTTCACCCACACAGGGGTGAATGTGTGGAATTCGCTTCCACAGGGCCGTGAAGTAGAAGTTACTGGACATATTTCAGTGGGAGGACGACAGCTTCCTGACTATTCTGAGAATGAAGAGATACGGAGCGACTACGGGAGATTGGGACTAGGAAGGAAATCAATCGCTCCGTTTCGTAATGTTATATGTTTCAATCAAACATTCCTCTCACTCTTCTGAAATACAGTGAGTACAGTCCCAGTGGCTCAATCTCTGCTCATGGTCTAAACTCCTCATCTCTGAAACAAACCTGGGGAATTTCTTCTCACCACCTCCAAACTCAGTAAATCCTCGCTCAAGTGAGGAGACCAGGACTACACACAATACTCCAGGTGGCGGCCTCACAAGTACCCTGCACAGTTGCAGCATAACTTCCCTGCACTTCAGTTCAATTCCTCCAGCAATAAACGCCAACATTTCATTTGAGTGCCTGACAGCCTGCTGGACCTGCAAACCAATCTATCTGATTCATGCACAAGAACCCTTGAGTCTCTCTGCACAGCAGCATGCTGTATGTTGCACGAGGACCTTCAAATCACCTTGCGCCGCAACTATTTGATTTTACTCCCCGTTTAGAAAATCACCTCTGCTTTTATTTCTTGTAGCAAATGACATGTCTGTGTACTTCCCCACACTGTACTCCATCTGCCACTGCTTAGCCAATTCCCCTAATCTGTCTTTAACACTACCTCTAAATGGGAAATGTTATGGGCGACCTAAACTGACTGTGGTTTCCCGATGAGGAAGTCAAACATTCTGTTGCAGAGGGGGATTTACTAACTCAGGATCTGGAGCTTGCTGATTAGAAATGAGGAAATGATTGTTCTGAACGCTGAGCTGTTGTCAATAAACCGTCCTCAGACGTGGTATTGATATTGTCCAGACGGTCGAGAGCATGTGAGATTGCACCCTGTGAGACCGATTGTGGAGGGACAAAGTATATCGGGCCAATTTCTTGGGCCCAGTATCAAATCACTGAGATGCTGACACGCAGGAAATGCAAGAGGCTTGATTCGGGAGACTTCGCAATCGATGGGTTAATCATTTTCTGAGCAGTGTCCTGGGCTGCATATATTTCAAACAATGAAGTATCGTAGGAAAGGCGGATGATTGTGCTGAAGATGAGGTAACTGGTTTACAAACAGAGGCAGTGTGCAGTGAGGAGAGGATGTTAACAGGGCAAATCGTCAGTCAGTAGAATGAGTTGCACAGTAGAAGGCGGACAGAATCGGGGAGGATGAATGCAGCACTGAAGGTGTTATATTTGAATGCACTCGGTACACGGGGTAAGAAGATGAACTCGCAGCGCAGTTGCAGATTGGCAGGTATGACGTTGCAGGCATCACTGAAGCATGGATGCGGGAGAGATTCGCATGGGTGGAGGAGAGGCTCGCTGAATGATGGATGCGGGAGAGATTCGCATGGATGGAGGAGTGGCTCACTGAATGATGGATGCGGGAGAGATTCGCATTGGGTGGAGGAGTGGCTCACTGAATGATGGATGCGGGAGAGATTCGCATGGGCGGAGGAGTGGCTCACTGAATGATGGATGCGGGAGAGATTCGCATGGGTGGAGGAGTGGCTCAGTGAATGATGGATGGGGAGAGATTCTCATGAGTGGAGGATTGTCTCACTGAATGATGGATGGCGGAGAGATTCGCATGGGTGGAGGAGGTGGTTCACTAAATGATGGATGCGGGAGAGATTCGCATGGGTGGAGGAGTGGCTCACTGAATGATGGATGCGGGAGAGATTCGCATGGATGGAGGAGTGGCTCACTGAATGATGGATGCGGGAGAGATTCGCATGGGTGGAGGAGTGACTCACTGAATGATGGATGGAGGAGTGGCTCACTGAATGATGGATGCAAACACGGGCCCACAGTCTCCTTCCAACGGTGAGTGGGGCAGAGAACCGGGGGGAGAGAGCATTCTGCGTTTGATCCCGGGTGTGTGTGATCGGACGGGTGGAGGGAGCCTCACTGACTCTCACTGTTCTGCCCCCTGCTGAACGGATAGGAGAGGCGGTGATGAAGAGGTAAGTCAGCTGGAAGGTTTGTGAGGAGCATGCATTCCGGGGAAAAGCGTGGAGGAAGCGCCGGGGAGGGGGAGAGCTCTCGGAGGTGTCAGTGAAGAGAGAATGTCATAGGCAGGGCGGTGTGGAGGTTGTAGTGTGGGAGGGGTATTGAGCAGGGATATTGAGAAAGGAGCGCTGTGCGGATGGGCAGAGAGTCGGGAACACTGAGGGAGGACTGATGAGGATAGAAGACATTGGGAGGGACTTTGTATAAATTTTAAACCTCACTCTACTCTTTCTTACCCCATTCTCTATTCCCTCTCTTCCACTGCGCCTCCCTCTTCCTCTCTCCTCGCACCTCACTTTCTCCTACTACCTCATTAACCCTTTCCCTTTTTCCACCCATTCTCGCCTCCCTCTCTTTCATCATCTCACCCTCTTTCCCCTTCTGTCTCGACTTTCACCTTACTCAAACTTGCTTCCCTCCTTCTCTTAACCCCTTCTCTCCCCATCTTTCCCCTCCTCTCCCTCATTCTGCCCACTGTTCCCTTCATTATATCTCACTCTCTCACTACACGTACGGTCTACCCTCTTCCCTCTATCACACCACTCCTCTCCCGCTCCTCCTCTTCTCGCGCCCTCTTTGTTTCCTCTCACTCTCTCACTCCCTGCTATGTCTCTCAATCTATCTTCGTGTTCATCCACTCTCGCTGCCCCCATTTTCCACTCATCCCCGCTTCACGCACCAACATCTTCTCCATCCACCCCTCCGCTCTTCTTTTCCCTCACGCTTTCTGCCGTCTTGCTTACCCTTCTCTTCTCCCCTTTCATTCTGTCTCTCACTCTCTTTGTCTCTTCCCCACTCTCCTCCTTGTCCTCTCTTCTCACTCTCCCCTCTTTTTTCTCTCTCACCCCTCTCACGGCTCCTTCACTCATAAACTCTCTCACCTCTTCCCTTTCTCTACCCTGTCTCTCTCCGTTCTTTCTCCCCTATTTTCTCCCATTCCCCCGCCATTGCCACCATCGTCTGTCCATCCATATGCTTCTCTCTCTCTCTCTCTCTCTCTCTCTCTCTCTCCTCTCTCTCTCTCTCTCTCTCTCTCTCCCTCTCTCTCTCCCCATCTCTCTCTCTCTCTCTCTCTCTCTCTCTCTCTCTCTCTCTCTCTCTCTCTCTCTCCTCTCTCTCTCTCTCTCTCTCTCTCTCTCCTCTCTCTCTCTCTCTCTCTCTCTCTCTCTCTCTCGCTACCACACACTCACATTTTCTATCTCTCTCCCTCAGACGGTCTGACCTCCACCTACTCAGAACTGAATTTTCCGAAAGACGAACCTCTCCTCGCTGAGTCTGAGGATCATCCCATCGCCTCGTGTCCCGGCGAGCAGCCAATCACTGCACAGATAGGTCAGTTGTCGTAGTAATGACGTCATTCTGGAGAGTTTCACGAGTCATGCACCCACGTCTCCAAGTTTCTAATGCATCTGAATTGACCACTTCCTCTGGCAGCTCGTTCCATAGACGGAATAACATCTGGGTAAACATAGAAAGATAGAAAAGCTACAGCACAATATAGGCCTTTCGGCCCACAAAGTTGTGCCAAACATGTCACTACCTCTGAAATTTCTAAGCCTACCTATAGCCCTTTATATTACTAAGCTCCATGTACCTATCTAAGAGACCCTTAAAAGACCCTATCGTATCCGCCTCATCACCGTCGCCGAAAGCCCGTTCCACGCACTCACCACTCTCTGAGTAGATAGATAGATAGATAGATAGATAGATACTTTATTCATCCCCATGGGGAAATTCAACATTTTTTTCCAATGTCCCATACACTTGTTGTAGGAAGACTAATTACATACAATACTTAACTCAGTAAAAATATGACATGCATCTAAATCACTCTCTCAAAAAGCATTAATAATAGCTTTTAAAAAGTTCTTAAGTAGTTTACTTAAATACATTAAATGCAATCAACCCTGGCACTTTAACATATCTTACTCCTGGCGGTTGAATTGTAAATCCGAATGGCGTTGGGGTGTATTGATCTCTTCATCCTGTCTGAGGAGCATTGCATCGATAGCAACCTGTCGCTGAAACGGCTTCTCTGTCTCTGGATGGTGCTATGTAGAGGATGTTCAGGGTTTTCCATAATTGACCGTAACCTACTCAGCGCCCTTCGCTCAGCTACCGATGTTATACTCTCCAGTACTTTGCCCACGACAGAGCCCGCCTTCCTTACTAGCTTATTAAGACGTGAGGCGTCCCTCTTAATGCTGCCTCCCCAACACGCCACCACAAAGAAGAGGGCGCTCTCCACAACTGACCTATAGAACATCTTCAGCATCTCACTACAGACATTGAATGACGCCAACCTTCTAAGGAAGTACAGTCGACTCTGTGCCTTCCTGCACAAGGCATCTGTGTTGGCAGTCCAGTCTAGCTTATCGTCTAACTGTACTCCCAGATACTTGTAGGTCTTAATCTGCTCCACACATTCTCCATTAATGATCACTGGCTCCATATGAGGCCTAGATCTCCTAAAGTCCACCACCATCTCCTTGGTCTTGGTGATATTGAGACGCAGGTAGTTTGAGTTGCACCATATCACAAAGTCCTGTATCAGTTTCCTATACTCTTTCTCCTGTCCATTCCTGACACACCACACTATGGCCGTGTCATCAGCGAACTTCTGCACATGGCAGGACTCCGAGTTATATTGGAAGTCTGATGTGTACAGGGTGAACAGGACCGGAGAGAGCACGATCCCCTGCGGCGCTCCTGTACTGCTGCCACCGTGTCAGACCTACAGTCTCCCAACCGCACATACTGAGGTCTATCTGTCAAGTAGTCCACTATCCAATCCACCATGTGAGAGTCTACTCCCATCTCCGTTAGTTTGTGCCTTAAGATCTTGGGCTGGATGGTGTTAAAGGTAAATCATTTACCCCCGACAGCTCCTCTGTACCTACTCCCTGGCACTTTAAACCTGTTTTCTCTAGTGACAACCAGTTCAGCCCCTGGGAAAATACCACTGACGATCAATACCTGTCATCATCTTGTACAGCTCTATCAGTTCACCTCTCATCCTCCGTCGCTCCAAGGAGAAAAAGCCGAGTTCACTCAAGCTATTCTCATAAGAGATGCTCCACAATCCTGGCAACATCCCTGTAAATATTATCCGCAGTCTTTCTCTGGCTTCCACATCCTTCCTGTACTGAGGCGACAAGTACTCCATGTTGAGGCTGAGCAGGGTCCTATATAAGTGCAACCTTACTTCTCGGCTCCTAAATTCAGCTCCACGATTGATTAAACCCAACACACCATGCGCCTTCGAAACCAGTGGTTCAGCCTGCGCAGCTGCTTTGAGCGTCCAATGGATTCGGACCCCAAGATTCCTCTGATCATCCACACTGCCAAGAGTCTTACCGTTAATACCATATTCTGCCATCAGATTTGACCTACCAATATGAACCACCTCACACTTATCTGGGTTGATATCCATCTGCCATTTCTCAGTCCAGTTTTGCATCTTATCAATGTCCTGCTGTAGCCTCTGACTGCCATCCACACTATCCACACTTTCAACCTTTGTGTCATCAACAAACTTAATAACCCATCTCTTCACTTCCTCATCCAGGTCATTTAAAAAAATCACGAAGATTAAGCGTCCAGAACGGATCCGTGAGTCACACCACTGGTGACTGACTGTTCTGGATCCACAAAGCAGTGTCCCCTTGGATCCCATGCTTCCTTACTTTATCAATAATTCTTGCATGTGGTAATTTGTCAAATGCCTTGCTAAAATCCATATACGTTACATCTACTGCTCTTCCTTCAACAATGTGTTTAGTAACATCCTCAGAAAATTCAATCAGGCTCGTAAAGCACGAGCTGCCATTTACCCTCTCCAAATGTTCATCAATCCTACCTCTCAGGATCTTCTCCATCAACTTACCAACCACTGGGGTAAGACTCATTGGGCTATCTCTGCTCGCTTTCCTGAATAAAGGAACATCATCCCCAACCGTCCAATCCTCCGGAATCCCTCCCGTCCCCTTTGAAGATGCAAAGATCATCGCAAGAGAGTCAGCAATCTCCTGCCTCGCCCTCAACAGTAGCCTGGCGCCGGCGACTTATACAAATTGATGCTTTCCGAAAACTGCAACCCATCCTCTTTCTGAATATATACATACTTAAGCTTTTCAGTCTGCTGCAATTCATCACTAAAATCACTAAGATCCTTTTCTATACTGAATGCTGAAGAAACGTATTCATTAAGTACCTCTGCTATTTCCTCTGGTCCCATACGCACATTTCACTGTCGCACTTCATAGGTCCGATACTTATCCTCTTGCTCTTCACATACTTGTAGAATGTCATGGGGTTTTCATTAATTCGGCCCGCCAAGGCCGTCTATAAACATAGAATATCGAATAGTATTGCACAGTACGGGCCATTCGGCCCACAATGTTGTGCCGAAGCTTAAACCCTGCCTGCCATAGTACCCCCTACCTTAAATTCCTCCATATGCCTTCCCACTAATGTATCTGCCTCCACCACAGATTCAGGCAGTTCATTCCATTCACCCACCACTCTTTGAGTAAAAATCCTTCCTCTAGTATCCGGCTTGAACTTACCATTCCTTACCTTAAAGCGATTTCCTCTTGAGCAGTGGTGCCCTTGGGAAGAGGCTTTGGCTGTCCACACTATCTAGTCCTCTTAATATCTTATATAACTCTATCATGTCGACTCTCATCCTCCTTCTCTCCAAAGAGTGAAGCCCTAGCTTCCTTAATCTCTGATCATAATCCATACTCTCTAAACCAGGCAGCATTCTGGTAAATCTCCTCTTTACTCTTTTCAATGATTCAACGTTCTTCCAATCCTTGTGGGACACGATCCTCCAATCCGAATGTACTACCTCCACTGCGACTCCGTTTTTTGCAGGTAAGCCAATTCGGAATCAACCTGGTCAAATTTCCCTGGACCATATGCCTTCTGACTTTCTGAATAAGCCTACCGTGTGAAACCTTATGAAATGCTTTAATAAAATCCATGTAGATCACATCCACTGCACTACCCACATCTCTTTGCCTCGTCACCTTCTTAAAGAAATCTAAAAGGCTTGTTAGACACGATCTGGTCAGACCATGATTCTCTAAATGCCCATAACTCCTATCTCTAAGAAACTTTTCTAACAGCTTTCCCACCACAGACGTAAGGCTCACTGATCCATAATTACCCAGACTATCCCTACTAACTTTCTTGAGCAAGAGGAAAACATTCGACTCATCCCAAACCACCGGCACCATTCTTGTCAACAACGGGGACATAAAGATCCTAGCCAGAGGCTCAGCAATCTCTTCCCTCGCCTCGTGGAGCAGGCCTGGCATGACATATCCGTCCTAATGTATTTGAACAACTACAACACCTTCCTCTCCCTTATTATCAACATACCCCAAAACATCACCCTCACTCATATTGTCCTCACCGTCATCAATTCCCCTCTTATTGTTCAATACCGAAGAGAAGTATTCATTGAGGAACTGGCTCACTTCCACAGCCTCCAGGCACATCTTACCACCTTTATCTCTAATCTGCCCTACATTCATTCCTGTCATCCTTTTGTTCTTCACTTAATTGCACAATGCCTTTCCTTAACCTTTCTCACCAAGGCCTTTTCATGGTCCCATATTTCTCTCCCCAGCCCCTTCTTAAGCTCCTTTCTTGCGACCCTATATTCCTCAATTGACCTCTCAGATCCTTGCTTCCTAAACCTCATGTACTCTGCCTTCTTCTACCTGACTAGATTTTTCACCTGACGTCACCCATGCTTCCTTGACCCTTCCATGCATTATTTTCCTCTCCGGGACAAATTTATCCCTAACATTTTGCAAGAGATCCCGAAACATCGACCACGTGTCCATAGTACACTTCCCTGCTAAAACATCATCCCAATTCACATACGCAGTTTCTAGCCTTATAGCCTCATAATTTGCCTATCAACAATATAAAATGGTCCTGTCCTCTCAGATTCTATTCTTGTTCATGACAATGCTAAAGACCAGAGAGCGGTGATCACTGTCCCACAGATGCTCAGCCACTGATAGATCAGTGACCTGACACGGTTCGTTACCTAATACTAGATCTAGTATGTCATTCCCCCTAGTCGGCCTGTCAACATACTGTGACAGAATCCGTCCTGGACACACTTAATGAACTCTAACCCGTCTAAATAATTTGAACTACTCAGGTGCCAATCAATATTAGGGAAGTTAAAGTCACCCATGATAGCAACCCTGTTATTTTGCAGCTTGCCAAAATCTGCCTCCCAATCTGCTCCTCGGTATCTCTGCTGCTACCAGGGGGCTTATAGAATACCCCCATTAGAATAACTGCACCATTCCTGTTCCTTACTTCCACCTTTATTGACTCAGAAGAGCATCCTCCTACATTACGCACCCATTCTGTAGCTGTAATAGTACCCCTGAACAGTAACGCCACCCCTCCTCCCCTCCCCCCCCCCCACCTCTATCCCTTTTAAAGCACTAAAATCCAGTGATATTGAGAGTCCATTCCTGGACTGGTGCCAGCCAAGACTCTGTAATGGCAACTGCATTATGTTTCCATGTATGTATCCAAGCACTCAGTTCATCACCTTTGTTCCTGATGTTTCCTGCGTTGAGGTAAATGCACTTTAGCCCTTCTACCATACAATCTTTACACACATTATTCTGTTTCTCCTTCCTCAAAGCCTCTTTATATGTTAGATCGGGCTTTACCCCATGCACTATACTTGCAGTTCTCGCATGACTTTCATCCTCCTCCACCTCACTATCTGCTCTAACAGTCTGGTTCCCCTTTCCCTGCAAATCTAGTTTAATTCCCCGTGACAAGCACTAGCAAACCTTCAGGCATGAATGATAGTCGTCCTCCAGTTCAGGTGCAACCCGTCTCTTCAGAACAGGTCCCACCTTCCATGAAACAAGGTCCAATTGTCCAGAAACATGAAGCCGTCCCTCCTGCACAAACTCCTTCGCCACGTATTTAGCTGCAGTATCTTCCTATTTCTCGTCTCGCCAGCACGTGGCACGGGTAGCAAATCTCAGATAGCAACCCTGCAGGTCCGTCCTCAAACTTTGCACCTAACTCCTTAAATTCTCTTAGCAGGACCTTCTCCTCCTTCCTATCCACGTCATTGGTCCCTACATGGTCCACGACATCCGGCTGCTCAGCCTCCGTCCTGAGGATACCGAGATCTCGATCAGAGATATCGCGTACCCTGGCAACAGGGAGGCAACAGACCATCCGGGTTTTTTGATCTCTCCCACAGAGCTCCTTACCTGTCCCCCTCACCATCGAATCCCCCATCACTACCGCTCTCCTCTATTCCCTCCTTCCCCTCTGAGCTGAGATTCCGGTCTCGGTGTGACCACTGCAGCGTCCCTGGTAGGTCGTCTCCATTAACAGCATCCAAAACGGTGTGCTTATTATTGATGGGAGCGGCTCTTTCAGTCTATTCCCCTTCCCTTTGTAATGCCCCTGAAGTGACCACCTGCCTTTAACTCCTTTCCTTTACCTCCTCACTCTCCCTGACTAGGCGAAGGCCAATGAGTTGCATCTCCAGTTCCCTAACTCGGTCCCTCAGGAGCTGCAGCTCGACACGCCTGGTGCAGACATAGACAGCCGGGAGGCTGAGAGACTCCAGGACACCCCACATCTGACACCGAGCACGGCAACTGGCCTCACACAAGACTTCCTAACCCGCCTCGTCCCGTTAGCGCCTGAGCCCGTTGAGCCAGAGACCTATCACCCTGTCTCCCGCCACTCTGCTCTCCACTGGATACCGCCGTCTTCTTTTTTAAACTGTGGGAGCTCTACTGCCAGAGGTCTCTTTCACCCGATTAGTAAAAAAAAAACCTCCTACGCTCCGAAAAATCAGCAGTTCACGCGCAGCCTTCTTGCTCCGAACAACGTGTCTATTGCTCTGCCCACGTTAGTCTTCTTGGCTCCTCAGTCATCTTGGCACGTTTCTGTGGAACTTCGCCCATATTTGCCAATGCACCACCGAAAGCATCCAATCACGATGCAGCTTGACTTTGAGGGAAACTACTCCGTCAGTGACCGGTGGAAACTCTCGTATAATCTCGTATTTTCCCGTCCGTTATCCCATCGCTCTCTCCCCATCCCTGTCCATCGCTTTCACAGTCTCTCTTTCTCTCTGCCCGAATCCATTTGTCTCGCTGTCTCTCAGCCCCTCTCTCCTCCTCGGTTACCCCTCTCTCTCTTCTGCTGACTCTTCACTCTCTCCACGACTCTCTTTCATATTCTCTACACCTATCTCATTCTCCCCCTGACCTGCCTGTCCGACTCTCTCTCCCAGATTGTCTGATCTCCACCTACTCAGAGCTGAACTTTCGGAGAGACAAACCCCTCATCGATGAGGACGAGGATCCTCCCATTGCCTCGGGACCCGGAGGGATGCCAACTACTGCACAGACAGGTCAGAGTTCACAGTAGTGACGCCAATCTGGAAGCGTCAGGTGTCATTTGCCCAAGTGTTTCAAATTTTAATGCAGATGCTCTGTGAGATCGTTCCACCTCCTGTCTGTGATGGTCGGGTTGAAACTGTAGATGGTGAGTTGGTGAGTTGCACCCGATGCGAAGACGGGTGCTCGTGTGGATCATGTTGAAAACTGGCAAAAAAAAAATGAATGCGACAGAGATCAGTCACAGATCCGGTTGCAGGAATGGCTGAGTTCAGCCCGTCCTGCATCGGATGTGCGAAAAAAGAACAAAACGGGCAAACAATAATACAACTGTGAAAAATAAAAGAAACTCGGAATCTGGATAAGCCTCCCCTGAGGGACCCATCAAACGCCCAAATGAAGTTGACGGAGACAACACCCACGACTCCAACTTAATCAATCGCGTAGGAGAGAGTAAAACACCTCTGGAATCAATCAGACACTTCTCAGCCTTTACCGAGTCAAGGAATTTGGACTCTCAGCGATTACGTCTGACAGTAACTGAGACTGCGAGAGGGCGGGGTGATCGTGGTGGAAGGAGAAACCGCGGTCGGTGGGTGAAAGGTGCTCCAAGTTGCGGGCACACTGAATTCAGCCACACGCTGAATGATGTCAGTGATTTGGATGACGGGATTAAATCTCATGGACCTGGCTGAATGCACACTCGGCTCCGAAGGAAGCAGGCGGAAAGATTTTAGAGGCATCGATAATGATCTTTCAGGAATCGATAGATTCTGGCATTGCACCGGATGTCTGGAAATTTGCAAATGTTACTCCGCTATTTCAAAAGGTTGGGAGGCAGCAGAAAGGAAACAATAGTCCTGTTAGCCTGACCAGTGGTTAGGACGTTTTTTGGAGTCGGGGCATCAAAGTTTATGGTGAGAAGACTAAAGGGGAGATTGGATCAGCTCGTGATGAAATGACGGAGCGGACTCGATGTGCCGAATGTCCGACTTCTGCTCCTTTGTCTGATGGTCTTTTATCTTATGGTCAGCGATTGTTAAGGCTGAGATTGCGAAATACCTGGAGTCACACAACAAGCTTGGCAGACGCCAGCATGGTTTCCTTGAAAGGAGACTGCGCCCTGACCATCTTACTGCAATTATTTCGAAGAAATTACAAGCAGGATGGACAAAGGAATTGCATTGGATGTGGTGTACTTGGATTTTCAGGACGCCTTTGACAAGGTGCCGCACATGAGGCTGCTTTGCAAGATCAGAGCCCGTGGAATTACAGGGCAGTTACTAGCGTGGGTGGAGCAGTGGATGGTCAGCCGAAAAGAGCGATGGGAGTAAAGGGATCCTATTCCGGCTGGCTGCCGGTTACCAGTTGAGTTCCACAGGGGTCTGTGTTGGGACCACTGATTTTCACTATGCTTTTCAATGATTTGGACCATGGGATTAATAGTTTTGTGGCAAAATATACCGATACCTGCAGGAGCGGGTAGTGTTCAGGAAACAGAGAGACTACAGAGAGACTTAGATAGCCTAGGGGACTGAGCAAAGAAGTGGCAAATGAAATACAACGTTGGAAAGTGTATGGTCATGCCATCTGGTGGATGAAATAACGAAGAAGACCAGATGGTGAGAGAATTCAGAATGCAGAGATGCAAAAGCGACTTGGAAGTACTTGTGCAAGATACCCTCAAGATTCAGTCGGTGGTGAAGAAAGCGAAATAAATGTTGGTATTCATTTCCAGAGGTATGGAATATGAGAGCAGGGATGTGATGTTGAGGCACCAAAAGGCACTCGTGAGACCACACCTGTGCGCAGTTTTGGGCTCCTTATACTCACTGACATTACAGACGATTCAGGGAAGTTTCATGAGAATGATTCCAGGAATGAGAGGGTTGCTGTGAGGAACATCTGGCAGCTCTTGGGCTGTATTGGCTGGGGTTCAGGAGAATGAGACGGGATCTCACAGAATCATTCCGGATGTTGAAAGGCCTGAACAGACTAGATATGGAAATGTTCCTTCCTGTGATAAGAGGGCACAACTTCAGGATTGAAGGACGTCCTCTGAGGGCTGTGATGCGGATAAATTACTTTAGTCAGAGGGTGGTAAATCTGTGGAATATGTTGCTGCGCGTAGCTGTGGAAACCAAGTGATTGGGTGTATTTAAGGAAGAGATAGATAGGTTGTTGATTAGCCAGCGTTTCAAAGGTTATGGGGAGAAGACAGGGGAGTGGGGATGACTGGAAGAATTAGATCAGCCCATGATTGAATGGCGGAGCGGACTCGATGTCCCGAATGGACTACATCTGCTACTATATTTTATGGTCTTATGGTATTGTGGTCTCTCCACAGCTGCGCGTGAACAAGTGTCGAAAGTGAAGATCGCAAATAGACGACATGGCCAGATCTGCCTACTCTGCCTAGTTACAGCCGCCCTCATCGTGATTGTGGTCGGACTCTCGATCCACGGTGAGTGGAACGGTCTCCCGGTGGAGTCAGACCATAAATAGTGAGAGTGGAATAAATTGTTATTGCAAAATACCACAATGACACCGACACGCCCCTCACCGTAACACCGATTAAAACTCATCACTACAACACGGACACACCCCTAACACGGCCTGTACCTTAACACGATCAAGACGATCAAGATGAACACGGTCCTGACACCGACACACCATTCACTATATTATCAACAACGCTGTCCCAGTAGCACTGTCACGACCTTTAAAGAAACACAAGTACACTCCTGACCGCGACACGGACACGACCATCGCCGTGACACACACGTGGCTGTCACACTGACCGCAACACACCCCTCACTGTGAAATCGACATGCCCCTGACCGTGTCACAGATAAACTCCTCAAGGCGACACCACAACACACCTCCCTGTGACACCGACACTCACTTCACCGTGACACTGAGGTAACGTACACCGTGACACCTTCACGCTCCTCACTGTAATCCACTCTGCACCGCACCGTGACAGAGAACCAGAAGTCACTGTAAAACCCCTTACCGAGACAGTATCTCCTTTCAGCATAACACCGAGCAATTACCCACACCTCACCCTAGCACAGGCAAACCACTCACAGCAACACCGACACTTAAAATTACAATGAAACCTGCATAGTACTCTCGGTGACGCCGATACACGCCTCAGGCTGACACTGTCTCTCCCACCGTTGCCATGACATGCCTCTCACGATGAAACAGACACACCCATCTCTGTGAGACCACACCATGACACAGATACTCCACCCAGCGTGACACCACCACGACCCTCACTCTGAAATTCCCCTCGCCGTGACATCGAGATACACTTCGCTGTGACCCGGCACAACCCTTGCCGGGGCATAGAAGCACCCATTACAGTGACACCGACACGTTCCCCACAGCAACACGGACATGCCCCTCACGATGTAGACGCAGACCTCCATTGTAGCATCAACAAAACCTTCACGGGGATATTGATATACCCCTCCGCGTGACACAGACGATGCCTCTCTCTGTGCCACCAGCACATCCTTCACTGTGACACCCTTCACTGTGACACTGACACAACACTCAATGTGACCCGTTCGGTAGCGTGACGCTGACTGACGTGTCACTGTAAACGCTAAACACCTTCCATCATTTCTCTCAGTGTCACAGATTCGTCAGTCTAAGATCACCTCCGACCGAAACTACCAGGAATTAAACTCAAGCCTTCAATCCAAGCTTTCTGCGCTCAACTCTAATCTGTCCGTTTTTAAACGAATGCACAGCGATCTCCGTCACCAGTTCACTGAGATGGAAACGAAGTACAGATCTGTCAACGAAACCAAGGCTCAAATCTGTGAATTGTTGACCAGCAGAAGAGGTGAGGCATCATTCCCCTCTTTCACCCGGTCCTCATCACAGAGCAGGCATGGAGAGAGGAAGCGTCACTCTATGCTTGACACCGGGAGTGTGTGAAGAGATGGTATGGAAGGTGATTCACTCTGTGTTTGACCCGGTGAGTGTGAGACGTAACATTACAGCTTCATGTCTCCCTCCCGGAATATCTGATGGGACAGTTTGGATCCAGCTGCACTTTGTGTCTGACAGCGGGATTTTGTGATGGGACAGTGCCCAGAGAGATTCACCCCATGTTTGACCAGTGAAGTGTGTTATGGCACCGTGGAGGCAGCTTCCCTCGGTGGCTGATCCTGGGAGTATGTGATGGCACACTGTGTCTGTGTCTGTCCTCAAGAGCGCTTGATCTGACAGTGAGCAGCGTGCAGTCTCAACCCGTGAGTGTGTGATTGGGCCGTGGAGAGAAAGAGCGCTTCACTCTGTGTCTGGCCTGGGTGTTTATGATGTAAAAGTGTCAGGGAGTTGCACTCAGTGTTTGCCCCTGGATTCTGTGATGGAACAGTGTTGAATGACATTCCCTCAGTGTCTATCAACGGGTTGCGTGAATGGAAATTCCGGAGGGAGCTAAATCATGTGTCTCACTCCGACTGTGTGTGACGGGATGGCGAGAGTTGAAGTTCTATTTGTGTCTGTCCCTCAAGACGCCAGTGATAGGATGGTGGGAAGGAGATTTGTAACTGACGCCTGAGATTTGTGATGAGGGAGCTGACGGGCCCCACGAGTGTGTAATGGGGTGCCAAGGCAGGAGAATCAATTTCAATCTGACACCAGGAGAGAGTGATGGGACACAAAGTAAACTGCAGATGCTGTGCTCAAACCAACACATACAAACAATGCCGGATGAACTCAGCAGATCGGGCAGCATCTGTTGAAATCAGCAGTCACCGGATGCTTCCCGACCTGCTGAGTTCATCCAGCTTGTTTGTATGTGTTGAGTGTGATAGGACGCTGTGGAGGGAGATTCACTTTTATTTGTTCGAAATTTCCAGACAAAACCGCTTCCCAGGACTGGATCAGGATTGCAGTCGGGTGTTATTTCATATCCACGTTGGAAACGTCCTACGATGAGGCGAAACAAAATTGTTCAAGCTCTGATTCAAATCTTCTTGAAATAAACTCAAAAGTGGAAGAGGTAAGTATCAGGTCGACGGAGATATATCTACACCAGAGTGCAGCTCCTCGACTTAACCCATCACATACTCCCGGGCTCAGATTCAGAGTGAAGCTCCTTCCACACCATCCCATCACATACTCCCGGGCTCAGACACAGAGTGAAGCTCCCTCCACACCGCCCCATCTCACACTCCCGGGGTCAGATACAGATTGAATCACCCACCACACCGTCCCATTACACACTCCCGGGGTCAGACACAGAGTGAATCTCCCTCCACACGGTCCCATCACACACTCCCGGGGTCAGACACAGAGTGAAGCTCCCTCCACACCGTCCCATCTCACACTCCCGGGGTCAGATACAGAGTGAAGCTCCCTCCACACCGTCCCATCATAAACTCCCGGGGTCAGACACAGAGTGAAGCTCCCACCACACCGTCCCATTACACACTCCCGGGGTCAGACACAGAGTGAAGCTCCCTCCACACCGTCCCATCTCACACTCCCGGGGTCAGATACAGAGTGAAGCTCCCTCCACACCGTGCCGTCTCGAGGGGACAGACAAGTTGACGCTCCTTAAATTGTGCTCGAATTCAATCATTAATGATTGCAATTAAATTTCACAGATTTTTGTTAAGAAAGCTGTCCGCGAACGACGGTGTTCCTACTGGATTGGAAAATGCCTAGCCGGGTGAGATTTGGGGTCACGCAAGTGTTCTGAGGAGGGAATACGTCGTGGGATTAGATTGGGGATTGATACAGTCTGTGGGAAGGGACTGATTAGATTTGCGGACTGACACAGGGAGTGGGAAAGTTATGTTCAGTGGGATTAATTTGCGGATTGACACGGGTTGCGAAAGGAAACGGGAAGGGGGAATGTGAAGTTCTGTGTGGAGCGTGTGGCAATTGGCAGCATTTTGGGGGACAGATAACGGTCTGTTGGGAGAGAGTTGGGCAGTTGGAGCTGCTTAGGGACTGACAGAAGTCAGTGAGGTGGAAATGTGTCTGTTGGAGTATTTTTGCTAGGGTCTCCGTGGGGAGGAAGTGCGACACTGTGATTAAGATGGGAGACACAGGTCTGTGGGGAGAGAGTGGGTAATTTGATTCGTTTTAGGAACTGACACGTGCTGTTGGTAGTGTGTGTCTGGCAGAATTATTTTGGGGACTGACGTGGAGTGCCGGAAGAGAATGGGAAGAGGCAGTGTTTTGATGGTTGGCAGAGTCCCGTCGGGAGATGTTTGGGTATTGGGATTATTTTGGGGACTGGCACGGGGCCGTAGGGAGCGCGTGGAGCTGTGGAGCTCTTTTTGGGAACTGAGAACGGTTCCGGCAGAAAGTGAGTCAGTGGGTGAACCTTGGGGACTGACAGAGATCTGGGATTAGTTTGGAAATTGACGGAGTTCGGTGGGAAGAGAGTGGGAAGTGGGAGTATTTTGGTTTCTGACACAGGTCTCGAACAAGAAGGCTGGGCAGTGGGATTATTTCCGGGACTTACACGGGGCTGTGGGGAGAGAGTGCGATGTGCGAGTGTTTTGGGGACCGACACGGGGCGGTGTGGAGAGAGTGAGTCAGTGTGTGTTCCTTCGACCGACACTGATCTGTGCGGTGAGAGCGGGAAGTCAGAGTATTTTGGGGTAGAAAGCAGGCCTGTGCCGTAATTGTGAAGCAGTGGGAGTATTTTGGAGACTGATATAGGTCCATGGAGAGAGGGTGTAGCTATGGGTGTTTTTTAGGGCCTGTGGGGAGACGATGGGTCACTGGGATTATTCTGGGATCTGACACCTGTCTGTGGGGAGAACGTGGGGCATGGCATTAAATTGGGGACTGACGCAGGGCTGCAGGGAGAGGTCGGGTCAGTGGGAGTATTCTGGGGATTGCCACAGGGCTGTGCTGGGAAAGTGGGGCAGTGGGAGATTTTGGGATCTGCCACAGGTCAATGGTCAGGGAGTACGTCAGTGATTTTGGGGACTGACTCAAGGCTCTCTGCTAGAGCAGTATTGTCCCTTTTCAACCTGTTTCCTCCTGTTTGATAGGAACGTGGCCTCTAATCTCCTGTACATGAAGGAGGATGGAAAGTTCGACTGCAGTGAATGTAAACGTAACAGTTGCAAAAATGATCAGCACCGTTTCATCTGTGAAAAGTCTGCACATTTGTGCCCGGATATTCCGGAAAAGATCCTGGAACTCTGTCAACGGCCCGTGGGACCGACTTCAATCAAATGACAACACCCTCTTTCTCCCCATCTCTGTCTTCGACTTTCACTAACACATCCTCTCCTCCTTAACCCCCTACCCTATTCTGCTTCCTCTTTCTATCGCTCTCTTACTGGCCAACTCTCCTTCTCTTTACTCTCGTCCCTCTAAACTCTCTCTCTCTCTCTCTCTCTCTCTCTCTCTCTCTCTCTCTCTCTCTCTCTCTCTCTCTCTCTCTCTCTCTCTCATCCTCCACCACTCCCGCCTTCTCTATTGCATCCTCATTTTCCTTCCTCTCACTTTCTGCCCTCCCTCTCCCCTAACTCTTCCCTCTTCTCTTCACACTCTCTCCCCCATTCTCTGCTTCCTCTCTACCCCTCTCTTCCCATCCCACTCTTTCATTTATCTAAACCCACTCCATCTCCCTTTTCTCTTTCCAGCTACTCTCACCTCAGATGTTCTCGATACCCCAGCCCTGGGGAAATAGAGCGCACGCATTCGCCTTATCTGTGTCCCTCGTGATTTTATACACCTATGTAAGGTCACAGAATAAAGCCTAAACATTCCCGACCTCAGTCCATAATTCAGTCCATCGTGTCCTCGTATATCTTCCTCTCCAGTCTTCCCAGCTCAGCGGCATCGTTCCAACAGCAGAGCGACCAGAACTGAACACCGTGCTCCAAATGTGGCCAGACAGACATCTTCTACAACTGCAACGTGACCTCCGACTCCCGTACTCAGTGTCCTGACTGATGAAGCACAGCGTGCCAAATGCCCTTCCCGTCTGTATCGCGTGTTTTCCGCCGGGTCCACAGTCTGTTTTATTATCTGTGACTTGTACCACGTGAGGATTGTTCTTTTGACGGATCAGCGGGGTGCAGATATGTAAAATTAATGTGAAACTAAAAAGATAATAAATTACGTAAAAATGTGGACGTGGTGCTCATGCATTCAAAAACATGATGGCTGAGGGGAATAATATGTTCCTCAATCGTTGAGCTTTCAGTCTCCGGTGTCTGTTCCCCGAAGGTCGTAATGAACTGGGAGCTTGACCCGGGAACAGCGGGCTCAGTAATGGATGCCGCCTTCTCGAGGCATCGCATCTTGGAGATGTCCTCGATGCTGGGGAGCGATGTGCCCGTGTTGGAGCTGGCTGAGTCTACATCACTCTGCCACCTCTGGCGACCTCGTGCGTTGCAGCCTCCACACCGGGCGGCGATGCAGCAAGTCAGAATGCTCCCAGCGATCATTTGCTGGTCTTCAATGAAAGGCCAAATCTTCTCAAACGGCTGACGTTGTAATTCCTTCTGTAACGAGAGAGCTATGGATGGTTGGGATGGTGCTGAAAAAAAATTACTGAGACTCAGACTCGAATAAGGGACATTGGAAACTTGATTCGGAAGAAAGAGAGAGAGAGATCTACAATAAATATAGGCAGTATGGAATAAGTGAAGTTCTCCAGGAACATAAAGAATGTAAAAAATATCTTAAGAAAGAAATTAGAAAAAACTAAAAGAAGATAGGAGGTTGCTTTGGAGGTTGCTCCAAAGGGTTTCTACAGTTATGTTAATAGCAGAAGGATAGTGAGGGATAAAATTGGTCTCTCAGAGAACCAGAGTGGTCAGCTCTGTGTGGAGCCAAACGAGATGGGTGAGATTTTGAACAATTACTTTTTTTTCGGTATTCACTACGGAGAAGGATATTGAATTGTGTAAGGTAAGGGAAACAAGTAGTGGAATTATGGAAACTATGATGATTAAAGAAGAGGAAGTACTGGCGCTTTTAAGGAATATAAAAGTGGATAAGTTGCCGGGTCCTGATAGGATATTCCATAGAAACGTGAGGGAAGTTAGTGCAGAAATAGCAGGGGCTCAGACAGAAATATTTCAAATGTCATTAGAAACGGGGATGGTCCCGGCGGATTGGTGTATTGCTCATGTTGTTCCATTTTTTTTTAAAGAGTTCTAAGAGTACACCTAGGATTATCGGCCTGTACGTTTGACGTCAGCGGTGGGTAAATTAATGGAAAGTATTCTAAGATATGTTATATATAACTTTCTGGATAGAAAGGGTCTGATTACATTTAACATGGACTTGTGCATGGAAGGTCATGTTTGACAAATCTTACTGATTTTTGAAGAGCTGACTAGGAAGGTTGACGAGAGTAAAACAGTGGATGTGTCTATATGGAGTTCAGTAAGGTATTTGACAAGGTTCCACATGGAAGGTTAGTTAGGACGGTTCAATCGTTAGGCATTAATATTGAAGTAGTAATATGGATTCAACAGTGGCTGGATGGGAGATGCCAGAGAGTAGTGGTGGATAACTGTTTGTCAGATTGGAGGCCGGTGACGTGTGGTGTACCTCATGGATCTGTACTGGGTTCAATGTTGTTTGTCATATACATTAGTGAAATGGATGATGTGGTGTTAAATTGGATTAGAAAGTATGGATATGATACTAAGATATGTGTCATTGTGGATAATGAAGTAGGTTTTAAAAAAGCTTGCAGAGAGATTTAGTCCAGTTAGAAGAGTGGGCTGAAAAATGGCAGATGGAATTTAATGCTGATAAGTGTGTGGTGCTACATTTTGGTCGGACTCATCAAGATAGGAAATACATGGTAAATAGTAGGGTATTGAGGAATGCAGTAGAACAGAGTGATCTAGGAAGAATGGTGCATAGTTCCCTAAAGGTGGAATCTCATGTGGATAGGATAGTGAAGAAAGCCTTTGGTATGCTGGACTTTAGAAATCAGATAATTGAGTATAGGAGTTGGCATGCAATGTATAAATTCTACAAGGCATTGGTGAGGCTAAATTTGGAGTATTGTGCACAGTTCTGTTCACGAATTATAGGAAAGATGTCAACAAAATAGAGAAAGTACAGAGAAGATTTATTGGAATGTTACCTGGGTTTCAGCACCAAAGTTACAGGGAAATGTTTAAACAAGTTCGGTCTTTATTCTTTGGAGCGTAGAAGGTTGAGGGGGGACTTGATAGAGCTATGTAAAATTATCGGTGGGATGGATAGAGTTGACGTGGATAGGCTTTTTCCATTGAGAGTAGGGGAGATTCAAACAAGAGGACATGAGTTGAGAGTTAAGGGGCAAAAGTTTAGGGGTAACACGAAGGAGAACTTCTTTACTCAGAGAGTGGAAGCTGTGTGCAAAGAGCCTCCAGTCGGAGTGGTAGAGACAGGTTCGATATTGTCATTAAGAAAAAAAAAATTATGGAGAGGATGGAATGGAGTGTTCTGGGCTGAGTGCAGGTATGTGGGGCTAGTTGAGTGTAAGCGTTCGGCATGGACGAGAAGGGCCGAGATGGCCTGTTACCGTGCTGTAATTGTTATATGTTGATATGCTTATACATAAACAAGACGACACTAACGAAATCCAAAGGTAAAATCACAAGCTGGAGGATAAGTAATGAATCTTCTATCGTTGAGCACAGAGTGCTCAGTTCGAGGCCTGTAACTGCAGGAATTCTGTGAAGGCATGTTACATGCAACAATTAGCAGTCTGTGGCTTAAAGGGAACGCGGCAGCTAACCAGACTCCAGGGAATGGACGTGTGAGACTTGCATGCCTGCCGCTCTTCAGTCGGGAGCATGTCACTGTCGTGTTTGCATGAATGTGTTGCATTCTTTCAAACCTCTCTAATGTAAACACCTCTGGCTGGATTATGTAAGAGGCCGGAAACTGCTCAAATTAACCCAAATAAGGCCTCAAAGTGCTTCGAAATTAAATTTCAGGTAGAGCACTGAAAACCGATGCCCTGTGAGTGTTCACCCACCTGAAGGATAATTCTTACATCGGCCTTCAAGACGTACGTCAGAGATGAGAAGGGGGCGAGCAGAGCCGATCAATGTGCCCCTCTCCAGCGTCTTGTTCAACTGCAACGTGACTTCCCAACTCGTGTACTTACTCAGACTGCCCGTCTGCATAATGTACTCCCTCCTTTACACCCTAACCGTTTAACGTCATTTATCCGTTCCCTAAAATCCGCTCTGTCTCCGTGACACCCTCCATCCTCTGCATCATTCCCCGGTATGGTCACTCTATCCCTTCCCTTCAGTCCTGTCCGTCTCAATGATCCCCTTGTTCTTCTACACTCAACCAGTCTCTCTCAACGGCAGCAGTCTCTGCATCCTTTCCCGTCTTCCTTCACCTCCTCCGACCCATGTCATCGTCTACCCTCCTCCCCAGAGAACCTTCCTCGTCACCGTCACCTACATCTCCCCCTACAGCCCAACCCGTTTCCGCCACCGCCATCCACTTCTGTAAACCACGTCTCTATCAACCTTCCGTCCCCTGCATTCCTCGCCGTCGCCGTTATCTCCTTCCCCATCTCCTCTCCCCGAATGCCTGACACGCTCCATCCCCTGTAGCCCTCAACGGTTCCATTAACCTTCTCAATCCTCTACACCCCTGTTCATATGGAATTCTGGGGAGGAAGCAGGAAAGGTGACGTCTGGTGTTACACCGCCACGCCCCCTCCACCAGATATTGATCTCTCAGTTCTGAGCCTCTACACAGTCCTGCGTGAACAGGACGATCGTTTTGTTCGACAACACCTCCTCCCAGTAACAGCATTCTCACCACCACGTCCATGCTCTCAATCGCATATTCTTCCCTGCACATCATGTGAACACAAACCAATGCACATTCTCCGAGACGGGAACGTGGAGTGCTGAGGATTAGTTAGAGGGAAGGATCTCCTGCACATGGGAGTTTTTAATAGGACCGACACCGTGGAGGGAGCTTTACTCTGTGTCTAACACCGGGATCGTGTGAGGTGATGGGGTGTGGAAAGAGATTCACTCTGTATCTGACCCTGGCTTGTTTGATGGGAAGGTATGGAGTGCTTGTGTGATGGGACGGTGTAGAGGGAGCTTCACTTTGGCTCTGAACCCGGGAGTGTGTGATAGGATGCTGTAGAGGGAGCCTCACTCTATGTCTAACCCTATGAATTTGTGATGGGACTGATGTGACTGACCCCGGGCGTGTATGATAAGACGGTGTGGAGGGAGCTTCCGTCTGTGTCTGTCCCCCAGAGTGTGTGGTGCGACGGTGCAGATAAATTTGCACTCACTGTTTGAATGTGTGTGTGTGTGGGGGGGGGGGGGGGATGAGCTGGAGTAGAACGGAAGAGTGGCGGGAAATTGGATTTGAGTGGAAGTCAGAGGGTTTATCTGTTTGATTCTTCAAGGTGGAGATTCTTGGGTGAGAGAAGGCACAGAACCGTTGGTTGATTTTTTTTCAGTTTAATTTCTGTTTCTTTCTTTATAATCAGACAGAGCAGAGGCAATGTCTGGCAGGAGAGTTGAATACTCCTTTGCGAGATGTGGGAGGGCAGGGAGACCTCAAAAGTCCCTGACAACTTCACCTGTGAGAAGGTCATCCAGCTGCACCTTCTAACACACTTTGTTACAGAGTTGGAACTGGAACTGGATGAACTCGGGATCATTCGGGAAGCTGAGGGTGTAATAGGAAGGACATATAGAGAGGTATTTACACCCAAGGTGCAGGATACAGGAAACTGTGTGACAGACAGAAAAGTGAAAGTTTAAACAGCCAGCGCAGGTGCAGCGACACCTTGTGGCCAACCCGCTCAATGACCGGTTCCTTTGGTTCTTCGGGATAGGAGGAGAGAGGTGCAAATGACTAGGCAGGGGGAAAGTCTCACTGGTCAGGTCACTGGCGATGACTATGGTTCTGTAGCTCAGAGGGGAAGAGGATGAGATGTGGCGAGCCGCATCGATGGGGTTTCCTTTGTTAGGGAAACAAAAAAGACGCACGGTGGAGGATAACGACATTTTTCGGTGGTATGCGGTCGTAATAAGCACCAGTCTATAGGTAGGAAGAAGGAGCTGGTTCTGCAAAATTATGTACGTGCAGGTGAGGCCAAAATTATAAAGAATATTCAGTTTAAGAAATGGCTGAAGAGTTAGTGTTGAAGCTAGTTCTTCAGATATGTTTGTCACCGGTCACTCTTCCACGGAAGGGGCGACCTCTACAGACGAGACGGGTTCAGATAATTTCAATTCAATTCCATGTAAGTTTAATTGTAATTCCATCACACAGGAATGACCATGAATACAGCCAGGACCAAGCTGCAAAACACAACACCAACAGTCCCACACGGCACAAATCATACATAATATGTATAAAATAGAAAGATAGCAAGCATAAGTAGGATATCAGTGAAATACATTCAAACAGTATGTACACGCGCGCGCGCGTGCACACACACACACACACACACACACACACACACGCACACACACACACACACACACACACACACACACACACACACACACACACACACATTTAGCCAGCTTGATCCCCCTGGGCACTTTGAATACCACGGTAATCTACAATTGTTCACAGAGAGATTGTATTCTGCCGAGCGAACACTGGGGGGCAGCACAGACACCTGGCTGGAGGTCGCGCCACACCGCCTCCACCTTGCTCAGCTCCTTCATTTCCTCTCCCATGAGCAACTCTCTCAATTTACACCTGAACTGGAATCGAACTAATATCCCAGTGGTAAGGTTTGCCATTAGAAGGGTGGAGTAGTGGTATAAACAACAGCTGCAGGCCGATGAAAAAAAAAGAACGCCATCACAGATAGTTGAGTGGTTGTTGGGACAGATGATTTTAGGGCCTCGGACAAAGTCAGGAAGCAAACAGCTGAGCCCGCGGGGACTAATTTTCTGAGCGGCGTTCGTTTTAATGCAGGAAGTATTGTTCGCAGTGCGCTCGGTTCAAGGATCAACGCCTCTCAGCCTGACACTGTAGATATTAGTCAGACTTGAAGCAGGCGGGACAGTACCGTTCGCATAAGATGTGAAGGAAACAGACAACCCTCACTGTGACACGCTAATGTTCTTCGAACGGACACTGAAAGTGTTTCGGTGTCACCGACACCACCCACATCTGACATGAACACGCCCCTCATCGTGGCACTGAGACACTGACAGGCTCTGCACCACAGCAGGATCTCACCACTCAACGATACCAACACAGAGTCAGGCCCTGCACTGTCACTCGGAAACACTCCTCCCATTATGCATAACACCCTCCCTCTCCAAAACCCCTCCCCGAACCTGTAAAAATCTCGCTCTGCTACACTATTCTTCGTCGCGGTCAAACAGTCTCCAGTGCACCACTCCCGTCTCCCTCACCCATCCCTCCCCTACAAGCAATCCTTTCTCTATGACCTACACCCTCTCCTACAAACTTCGCCGTCTCCATCATCCCGCACGTACCCATACGCTCCGCCCCGTCTCCGTGATACACAACACCCGCTAAACTCTCCCCATCTTCGTCGTCCCTCCGCTCTCCCCCCACTCTGAGTCACAGGCAATTGTGGGGAGTGTGAGTGAGGGTTGACGTCTGGTGTTACACACCACAAACTTGGCACCGGATATCTATCACCAGGATTTGAATCTCTCCCCAACTCTGCGTGCACAGGCCGGTCACTTGTTTCCAAAACACTTGCATCAGTATTTGCAAACTCACCACCCTTTCCCTGGCCTCCTCTCTCCTCCCCTTCCTTCCTCTAACGGCAGCACACAATCCGCTCACACACACACACACCATCTCCGAGAGACACACACAATTCAAGAAGCCTGGGTCTCGGTGAGTGGGGGAACCGGAGGAGGGAGAGGGTTTTTACTATTTCTGACTTTAGTAGAGTGCACTGCGATGTTGCGGGAGGTACTTTAAATATCTGACCTCGACACTGTGATGGTATAATATTTAAGGTACTTCGCAGGTTATCTGACCATGGAAATGTGTGATGGGACGGTGCAGAGGGAGCTTAACACTAGGTCTGTCCCCGGGATTGTGTGATGGGACGGTTTGGAGGCAGATTCACTCTGTGTCTGACCCCGGGAGTGTGTGATGGGACGGGGTGGAGGGAGATTCACTCTGTGTCTGACCCCCGGAGTGTGTGATGGGACGGTGTTGAGGGTTATTCACTCTGTGTCTGACCCCCGGACTGTGTGATGGGACCGTGTGGAGGGAGAATCACTCTATATTTGACCCCCGGAATGTCCGACCTTCGTCAGCTGAGACGCTACTGTGTCAGTGTGAGGAGCTCCGACCCACTGTTACAGTGCACAGGGTGCGGGGGGCAGCGGAAACCTCAAACAAACTCAAGTCCGACACCAAGGCAGGAAGTTACAGCGGTTTATTGATTTCATCATGATAAATGCAAATTAAACAGTATGTGAGCTGCTGACTTGCGGGAATAAATACACTGTTGTAGCGATGTACTATGTACAGAGTTAGAGACAACGACTCGCAGTCGGTAAGTCTCTTCCAGACTAGTTTATTCAAACTTCGCGGCGCTGGCATTTAATCCCTGGCTATTTGTGAGCCGGTGCGCATGCGCAGAAAGTGGGTCGCCTCACTGTTCCCGACTCACTCACAGTCACTCACAATTAACTGACCGGCGACAACGGGTGACCGGTAGATTAATCAGTCCCGTTCCTCACCGTCACTCTGCATCGGGGAACCGATGATTATAAAATCACACTTCAGGGCCGTGTCCGGGATCGCTGCGGATCCAAGTCATTGCTGAGGTATTTGACAATTTGACATCATTATATCGGCCAGGCTGCCGAATGCACCGTCCTCAGCAGAGGGAGCAAAATGATTCTCTCCCGGGACAATACCACCCCGGGACACCGGTGTCCCAGACTAAGCCACGACCCACGGGCTCCTCCTGTCTGGGTAATTCCCCGGGGTGTCACGCGGGAGAGTTTCGAACCGGCACATCCTGCGGAAGTGGCGCCGCTGGAATACGGGCGGAAATACGTCACTGCGGGAGCGCTTTCGGTGTCACCGAGCTCGAGACCGGAGCCAGTTCCGTTAAAACCGATGGCAATCAGCCCCGGCGCGCGGCCATTAAAGGTAAGGTCGGGAGTTAAAGGGGAGGGGGAATTAAAGGGGAGGGCGGGGAATCGGCTCCATCCCGCGGGCGGGGATGTTCACACATCCAGATGTTCAGATCCACACTTCCAGTCCGGGACTGACTCCCTGTAGAGATCTCAGATCCTTCCACCCGGTCTCACTGAACCGATTCGCCGTCAGCCTGAAACAGATGGGGGAATGAAGATGGAATAGACAGATTACACAACAGTGTCAGTAACAGGGGACCGGGGTTAATGTTTCAACAACACTCACAGACAAATATCACCAGAAAACCCGCGGATCCGCTGACATTTTATCAAATTGAACATTAACACAAACACTCACCAGATCTGATTCAGACTCGGGAGGGTCAGTATGAGGCGGCGGAGAACGGGGACAGATCCGTCTGTCAGAGAGTTTGCTCTCAGGTACAGCTCCGTCAGTGATGGTTTTGTACTGAGAGCGGAGGCGAGATCCTCGGCACCAGAATCTGTGAGACCGACATTCTCCAGCCTGGAGATGAGAGAGAGTGAGGGTGAAGGACACAGAGACAGGAGACGGTACAAATCCCCAGTGTTTATCAGTAACACTATTACTGATCACATTAATGTTCAGTGTCAGACACTCAGTGACTGTAAATACAATCTCCCACAGACTGGTACTTACCACAGTCTCTGTATTTTACACTCCGGGTTCCTCAGAACCGCAGACACCAGTTTCACTCCTGAATCTCCCAGGTCATTCCCCCCAAGTCTAAACACAAACAGACAATTTGATGAACAAAGTGATACAAACCGTGGGTCTGAGGGTAATTCTCTCACGTGGATATTTCAGGAAACATTAAACTCTTCCATAAATCACTGATCGGAGTTCCCATCACTGTCAATGTCCCTCACTGCCCAGCTCCAGGGCATTCACCCAATGTCAGTAATTTAGTCTGTCGGAGTGACACTGTAAACCCCACGTATTCCGTATCATTCCCCATTGGCTAGAAAAGTGTTACTGACCACAGAGTGTCAGAAGGGGCAGGGTTGGGGGTGATATAGCCCCACAGTGAGGAAGATTTGTGAATCGTAAAATGTCGATGGGAGATGGAGGAAGAGACCCCACCTGAGGGAACGGATGGAAAGACACAAGAGGAAAGGGATGGGGGAAAGAGATCCCACAGGAGGAAGTGGGATGGGGAAGAGAGATCCCACAGGAGGAAGGGGATGAAGAAGAGAGATCCCACAGGAGGAAGGGGATTGTGGAAGAGAAATCCCACAGGAGGAAGGGGATGAAGAAGAGAGATCCCACAGGAGGAAGTGGGATGGGAAAAAGAGATACCACAGGAGGAAGGGGATGGGGAAGAGAGATCCCACAGGAGGAAGGAGGATGGGGAAGAGAGATCCCACAGTAGGAAATGGATGTGGAAGAGAGATCCCACAGAAGGAAGGGGGTTGGGGAAGAGAGATCCCACAGGAGGAAGAGGGATGGGGAAGAGAGATCCCACAGGAGGAAGGGGGATGGGGAAGAGAGATCCCACAGGAGGAAGGGGGTTGGGGAAGAGAGAGCGCACAGGAGGAAGGGAGATGGGGAAGAGAGATCCCACAGGAGGAAGGGCGATGGGGAAGAGAGATCCCACAGGAGGAAATGGATGTGGAAGAGAGATCCCACAGAAGGAAGGGGGTTGGGAAAGAGAGAGCGCACAGGAGGAAGGGAGATGGGGAAGAGAGATCCCACAGGTGGAAGGGCGATGGGGAAGAGAGATCCCACTGGAGGCAGGGGGATGGGGAAGAGAGATGCGGCAGGAGGAAGAGGGATGAGTAATAGAGCTCCCACAGGAGGAAGAGGGATTGGGAATAGAGATCCCACAGGAGGAAGAGGGATTGGGAATAGTGATCCCACAGGAGGAAGGGGGATGGGAAAGAGAGAGCGCACAGGAGGAAGGGAGATGGGGAAGAGAGATCCCACAGGTGGAAGGGCGATGGGAAAGAGAGATACCACTGGAGGCAGGGGGATGGGGAAGAGAGATGCGGCAGGAGGAAGAGGGATGAGTAATAGAGATCCCACAGGAGGAAGAGGGATTGGGAATACAGATCCCACAGGAGGAAGGGGGATGGTGAAGAGAGATGCCACAGGTGGAAGGGGGCTGAGGAATAGAGATCCCACAGCAGGAAGGGGGCTGGGGAAGAGAGATCCCACAGGAGGAAAGGGGCTGGGGAAAAGAGATCCCACAGGAGAAAGTGGGATGGGGATGATAGATCCCAGAGGAGGAAGTGGATGGGGAAGAGAGATCCCACAGTAGGAAGCTGAATCAGGAAAAGAGATCTACAAGAGGAAGGGGATGGGGAAGAGATATCCCACAGGAGGGAGGGGATGAGGAAATGAGATCCCGCAGGAAGAAGTGGGATGGGGAAAATAGATCCCACAAGAGTTGGGGGTATTGGGAAGGAGAGATCCCACAAGAGGAAGGCGGATGGAGATCCCAGAGGAGGATGGGGGATGGGTAAGACAGTTCCCACAGGAGGTAGGGGGATGTGGAAGAGAGATCCCACAGGAGGAAATGGATGGGGGGAAAAAGATCCCACAGGAGGAAGGGGGATGGGGAAAACAGATCCCACAGGAGGAATGTGATGGGGAAAAGAGTTCCCACATGAGGAAGGATAAATTGGGAAGAGAAATCTTACAGGAGGAAGGGGTTGGGGAAGAGAGATCCCACAGGAGATGGGGACGAGATCCCACAGGAGGAAGGGGATGGGGAAGACAGATCCCACAGGAGGGAGAGGATGGGAAGGAGATATCCCACAGGAGGAAGAGGGATGGGGAAGAGAGGTCCCAGAGCAGGATGTGCATATAGAAGAGGGAACCTGGAGTAGGAAGCTGAATCCGGAAGAGAGATCCCACAGGAGGAAGTCGGATTGGGAAGGGAGATCCCACAGGAGGAAGGAGGGTGGGGAAGAGGTCCCATAGGAGGAAGGCGAATGGGGAAGAGAGATCCGAAAGGAAGAAGGAGAATGTGAAAGAGAGATCCTACAGGAGGAAGGGGAATGGGGAAGAGAGATCCCGCTGAAGTAAGGAGATGGGGAAGAAATCCCACAGGAGGAAGGGGATGGGGAAGAAGGATCCGACAGGAAGAAGGAGAATGTGAAAGAGAGATCCCACAGGAGGAAGGGGGCTGGTGAAGATGGATCGTACAGGAGGAAGGCGGGTGAGGAAAAGAGATCCCACAGGAAGAAGGGGACTGGGAAGACAGATCACACAGCAGGAAGAGGGATAGGGAAGAGAGTTCCCACATGAGGAAGGGGGATTGGGAAGAGAGATCCCACAGTAGGAAGCGGATGGGAAGATATCCCACAGGAGAAAGAGGGATGGGGAAGAGAGGTTCCAGAGCAGGAAGTGGGATGGGGAAGAGGTCCCATAGGAGGAAGGTGATGGGGAAGAGAGATCCCTCAGGAGGAAGGGGATAGGGAAGAGGTATCCCACAGATGGAAGGGGGATGGGGAAGAGAGATCCTGCAGTAGGAAGGTGGATGGGGAAGGGAGATCCCACAGGTGGAAGGGGGATGGGGAAGAGAGATCCCACAGGAGGAAGAGGATGGAAAGGAGATATCCCACAGGAGGAAGAGGGATGGGGAAGAGAGGTTCCAGAGCAGGATGTGCTATAAGAAGAGAGATCCTGGAGTAGGAAGCTGAATCAGGAAGAGAGATCCCACAGGAGGAAGGCGTATGGGGAAGTGAGATCCCACAGGAGGAAGGGGGGTGGGGAAGAGGTCCCATAGTAGGTAGGAGAATGGGGAAGAGAGATCCGACAGGAAAAAGGAGAATGTGAAAGAGAGATCCCACAGGAGGAAGGGGGCTGGTGAAGAGAGATCCTACGGCAGGAAGGGGGATGGGGAAGAGAGATCCCACAGTAGGAAGAGGGATGGGGAAGTGAGATGCCACAGGAGGAAGGGGAATAGGGAAGAAATTTCCGGCAGTAAGAATTGGATGGGGAAGAGATCCCAAAGGAGGAAGGAGGACTGGGAAGACAGATCCCACAGTTGGAAGGGGGATGGGGAAGAAATATTACACACAGCAGGCAGGGGGATAGGAAAGAGAGATCCTACAGGAGGAATGGGAAGGAGAGATCCCACAGGAGGAAGGAGAATGTGGAAGCGAGATCCCACAGGAGGAAGGGGGATGGGGAATTTCAGCATGCAGGTGAACTGGGAGAAACAGGTTGGTGCTGGACCCCAGGATAGGGAGTTTGTAGAGTGCCTACGGGATGCATTCTTGGAACAACTTGTACGAGAGCTGACCAGGGACAAGGCTATTCTGGATTTAGTCTTGTGTAATGAACAGGATTTGATAAGCGATCTTGAAGTAAAGGAGCCATTAGGAGGTGGTGACCATAACATGATATGTTTTTATCTGCAGTTTGAGAAGGATAAGGGCAGCTCGGAGGTGTCAGTGTTGCAGTTGAACAGGGGAAACTATGGAGCCATGAGAGAGGAGCTGGCCAAAGTTGACTGGGCGGATAGCCTAGCAGAAAAGACAGTGGAACAGCAATGGCAGGTATTCTTGGGAATAATGCACAAGGTGCAAAATCAGTTCGTTCCCAGAGAAGGAAGGATTCAAAGGGGGGAAAGGGGCCACAGTGGTTGACGAAGGAAGTCAGAGATTGCATTGCATTAAAAAAAAGGAAGTATGACAGAGCTAAGGTGCGTGGGAAGACAGGTGATTGGGAAGTTTTCAATGAACAACAGAACTTAAATAAAAAGGCAATACAGGGAGAAAAAAAAATAGGTACAAACGCAAGCTAGCCAGGAATATAAAGAAAGATAGCAAAAGCTTTTTTAGGTATGTGAAGAGAAAGAAGATAGTTAAGAACAATGTTGGGCCCTTGAAGAGTGAATTGGGTGAAATTGTTATGGGAAACAGAGAAATGGCAGAAGAATTTAATGAGTTCTTTAGATCTGTATTCACTAAGGAAGACACAGATGTATGGATGGGCCAAAAACATAGTGTAACAGAGGAAATGAAACAGATTGACAGTAGGAAGGAAACGGTGATGAGTAGACTGATGGGACTGAAGGCTGACAAATCCCCAGGTCCAGATGGTCTGCATACTAGGGTAATAAAGGAGGTGGCCCTGGAAATTGCGGATGCATTGGTAATCATTTTCTAAATTCCTTAGATTCAGGATCAGTTCCTGAGGATTGGAGAATGGTTAATGTTATCCCATATTTTAAGAAAGGAGGGAGGGAGAAAACAGAGAACTATCGACCTGTCAGCCTGACATCAGTGGTGGGAAGATGCTAGAGTCCTTTATTAAGGATGAAATACTGGCATATCTAGATAGCAGTGATAGGATTGGGCCGAGCCAGCATGGATTTACCAAGGGTAAATCATGCTTGAGTAATCTGTTGGAGTTTTTCGAGGATGTAACCAAGAAGTTAGACGGGTGAGATCCAGTAGATTTACAGAAGTCATTTGATAAGGTCCCACATAGGAGATCGATGGGTAAAATCAAAGCTCAGGGCATTGGTGGGAAGACATTGACATGGATAGAAAACTGGTTGGCAGATAGAAAGCAAAGTGTAGCGGTGAATGGGTGTTTCTCGGAATGGCAGGTGGTGACTAGTGGGGTGCCACAGGGCTCGGTATTGGGACCACAACTGTTTACAATTTACATCAACGATTTAGATGAAGGCATTGAGAATAACATCAGCAAATTTGCTGATGATACTAAGCTGGGTGGCAGTGTGACATGTGATGAGGATGTTAGGAGAATTCAAGGTGACTTGGATAGGCTGGGTGAGTGGGCAGATACTGGGCAGATGATGTTTAATGTGAATACGTGTGAGGTTATCCACTTTGGGAGTAAGAACAGGAAGGCAGATTATTATCTGAACGGTGTAGAGTTAGGTAAGGGAGAAATACAAAGAGATCTAGGAGTCCTTGTTCATCAGTCACTGAAGGTGAATGAGCAAGTACAGCAGGCAGTGCAGAAGGCTAATGGAATGTTGGCCTTTATTACAAATGGAATTGAGTACAAGAGGAAGGAAATCCTCTTGCATTTGTAAAGAGTCCTGGTGAGACCACACCTGGAGTACTGTGTACAGTTTTGGTCTCCAGGGTTAAGGAAGGATATCCTGGCTGTACAGGAAGTGCATCGTGGATTCACGAGGTTAATTCCTGGGATGTCTGGACTGTCTTACGCAGAGAGGTTAGAGAGACTGGGCTTGTACACACTGGAATTAAGGAGATTGAGAGGGGACCTGACTGAAGCATATAGCATTATTAAGGGATTGGACAAGATAGAGGCAGGAAATATATGTTCCAGATGCTGGGAGAGTCCAGTACCAGAGGGCATAGTTTGAGAATAAGGGGTAGGTCATTTAGGACAGAGTTAAGGAAAAACTTCTCCCAGAGAGTTGTGGGGGTCTGGAATGCTCTGCCTCGGAAGGTAGTGGAGGCCAATTCTCTGGATGCTTTCAAGAAGGAGTTGGATAGGTATCTTATGGATAACGGAATCAAGGGATATGGGGAAAAGGCAGGAAACGGGTATTGATAGTAGATGATCAGCCATGATTTCAAAATGGCAGTGCAGGCTCGAAGGGCCGAATGGTCTACTTCTGCACCTATTGTCTATCGTCTATTGTCCCACAGGACGAAGATGGATGGGGAAGACAGATCCCTCAGTAGTAAGTGGGATGGGGGAGAGATCCCACAGGAGGTAGGGGGATGGGAAAGAGAGATACCACAGGAGGAAGGGGATCCGGAAGAGAATTCCCACAGAAGGAAGGGAGATGGGGAAGAGAGATCCTACAAGAGAAGTGGAATGGAAAAGAGAGATCCCACAGGAGGAAGGGGGATTGGGAAGAGATATCCCACAGGAGGAAGGGGGATGGGGAAAAGAGATCCCACAGGAGGAAGGAGAATGGGAAAGAGAGTTCCCACTGGAGGTAGGGGGATGGGAAAGAGAGATCCTACAGGAGGAAGTGGGATGGGGAAGAGAGATCCCACAGGAGGAAGGAGGATGGGGAAGAGAATTACCACAGAAGGAAGGGAGATGGGGAAGAGAGATTCCACAGGAGGAAGGGTGATGGGGAAGAGAGATCCCACAGGAGGAAGGGGGATGGGGAAAAGAGTTCCTACAGGCGGAAGGAGGGTGGGTAAAAGAGATCCTATAGGAGGAATGGGGATGCGGAAAAATGATCGCTTGGGGGGAAGGAGGATGGGTAAAGGAGATTCCACACGAGCAAGTGGATGGGGAAGAGAGATGCCACAGGAGAAAGTGGGATGGGGAAGAGCGATCCCACAGGAGGAAGGGGATGGGTTATCGAGATCCCAGAGGAGGAAGGGGATGGGGAAGATAGATCCCTCAGGAAGAAGAGTGATGGGGATGAGAGATCCAACAGGAGGATGTGAATGGGGAAGAGAGATCCCACAGTATGGGGGATGGGGAAAGTGATCCGACAGGAGGAAGGGGGATGGGGAAGAGAGATAACACAGGAGGAAAGTGATCGGGAAGAGAGATCGCACAGGAGGAAGGGGGTTGGGGAAAGTGATCCGACAGGAGGAAGGGGATGGGGAAGAGAGATACCACAGGAGGAAAGGGATCGAGAAGAGAGATCCCACAGGAGGGAGGAGATGAGGAAAAGTGATCCTGCAGGTGGAATTGGGTCGGGGAAAAGAGATCCCACAGGAGTAGGGGGGTTGGGGAAGAGAAATCCCAGAGGAGGAAGGGAGATGGGGAAGTGAGACCACAGGAGGAATGGGTTGGGAAGAGAAATCCCACAGGAGGAAGGGGGATGGCTAAGAGAGATCCCACAGCAGGAACAGGGTTGTGGAAGAGAAATCTGACAAGAGCAAGGGTAATGGCTAAGAGAAATCCAACAGGAAAAAGGGGGATGGGGAAGAGTGATCACACAGGATGAAGGGGGTGGCATTTGTCACAATTCATCTCAATCTGATTTACTGCAGTTTTACCCAAATCCGTTTACTTTGAAACAGCACAATGGAACAGTGTCACAGTTCTGAGTGAGAGATAAATCAAGTTACCTCAACTCCTGGCACTTGTGCAGCCCGGGTCCCAGCCGCTGGATTCCTTCACACTGAATGTTGCATTTCTCCAGGTTGAAGTGTTTTATTGTATCACAGAGTCCGATGGCATGAGACAGAACCGCGCAGTCAATCGGGGTCAGTGTCATTCCACTGAATGAAAGTGTTTTCATAGACCCCAGTGTGGCCTGAGCCAGTCCACGATTCTGAGACTCAAACAGGTAGTGCAATGTGTTCAGGAGTCTCCTTCTACCAGTGTCATCCGTGTTTCTACTGTGGCGTTTAACCTTGTTCTTCAACCAGTCAATCACCCGGCAGGTTGTTTGATGAGGAAATGGACCCAGAAACTCCTCCAGGCCCCGAGCTGTCATTGGGTTGGAGAGACCTGCAACAAAACGGAGAAATACCTCAAATCGCCCATCTTCCGTCTTGTGGGCTTCAGTGAGGAATTTCAGGATATCCTCGGGGTGTACAGTCAGGAATTGTGCGACTGCAGCTACAAACTCTTGGATGTTGAGGTGCGGGAATGTGTACACCACGCTCCGGGCAGAATCCTCTCTCTCCAAAAGCTCCATCAGGAACCCCGACAGGAACTGGGAAGGCTGCAGATTGTAATTGATCAAATCTCCATCTGTAAACACAATCTTCTTCTCGGACACTCCTCTGAAGGCCATCTGACCGACCCTGAGTAACACATCACGGGGTGTCTCAATCTCACGGCCGTGATTTTTCAGGATGTTGTAAATATAGTAGGAGTACAGTTGGGTGATGGTCTTGGGAACTCTCTGCGGGTCCCTGACTCTTTGTGTGAAGAAGGGGCCCAGTGTCAGAGCGAGGATCCAACAGTAGGAGGGGTTGTAGCTCATGGTGTACAGGATCTCGTTCTCCTGCGCGTGTTTGAAAACAGCTGCTGCCACCGTCTGATCTTCAAAATATCTGATGAAATATTCCTTCCGTTCCTCACCAACAAATCCCAGGATTTCTGCCCAGACACCGATATTCGCTTTTTCCAATAAATGTAACACAGTGGGGCGGGTGGTCACCAGCACTGAACACCCTGGGAGTAGCTTGCCCTGGATTAAACTGTACACTATGTCAGACACTTCACACCACCACTCGGGATCTGGGCACTGGTGCTTGGGTTCTGTATCTCTCCGGCTGTCAGCAAAATCGATTCTGTGCTTGGATTCATCCAAACCATCGAATATAAACAGCAATCCCTCTGGGTTCTTCCAGACCTCTCTCAGGATATTCCCAAAGTAAGGATACTGATCCAGAATCAGTTCCCTCAGGTTTATTCTGCAGTTAATAGAGTTTAAATCCCGGAATTTGAAACTGAAGACAAACTGGAATTGTTGGAATATTTTCCCCACGGCCCATTCATAAACAATCCTTTGTACCATTGTTGTTTTCCCGATTGCTGGCACTCCGACTACTGCTGCAGAACTCCCAGATTTGGATTTACTCCGGGAAAAACTGCTGTGGAATAACTGAGCAGTCTGTAATTTTTCCAACGCTCCACGGAGATGTTTATCTCTATAATCCTCGTGGTCTTTGCCTCTTGCCAGCAGCTCGTGTTCCACCAGTCTCCGATCTCGAAGAGTAGAAATGACCGTGAGCTTTGTGTATCGATCATCCAGCTGGAAAACCTTCACCTTCTCCCTCATCAGGATCGTGTTCACTCTCAGTGTTTCAGTTTGTGCCCGCAGAGTCTCCTTGTGTTTCTGTTGAACATCTTCATGGGAACAAAAACATATTCAAAATGTTAACTAGCTCAACTGACAAAGGTCTTTATAACTGCATTCCAATATTCAGTGTTTGAGATTACATGAATTAATTCAATGCTTCCATGGATATTAGGACAGAAAGTAAAATTCTGTTCACAGACACAGGAACGAACAGCGATGATTGTCTCAGAAAAATGTCCAATCCTCATATTCTGACGCTAATTACTGATGAAGGTGAACGTTCCCCGGATATCCTATTGCAATCCTGACTGCACTCCCGTTACAACATTTCACTGTATTTAAAGCATTGTTTGCATCATTAACAGACGATGTTATTGCTGACCTGCTGTGGAAATATGGAGAGCAGGACACTGTGCATTTTGGCAAAGCTACACACTGGGGAGTCACAGGTGTCCACTGCAAACACCAATGGTGTCAAAACAGGAAAAGAACATGCTGGAAATGGGGGTTTCTTTACTCAGAGATGTTCCTGATTCGGAAGAGCGTCAACATTTAGAGAAGGCAGGATAATGGGGTTAAGAAGAATTGCGAAGCAAATTCACTGAGCTGAATGGCTTAATTATCTTCCCAAGTCTTATGGTTTAAGGGAGCATCCAGAGTATTGTGTTCTCTTCTGATTGCCCAGCACTGGGGATGATTGGAGAGGGTGCAGAACAGGTTCACCAGGATGTTGTTTGGGATTGGTGGCATGTGAGGCAAGTAGAGGTTTGAGAAACTTTGTTTGCTTATTCTGGAGTTAGAATAGAGGTCTGACAGATGTTTATAAGATTGAGAGATAAGATTTGGGGTAGATAGCCTGTATACTCAGACATACTCAGTGGAAGTCACTAGCAGAATTCCAAATTGTAAAGCGTATCACTGGACAGAATTGAGTGCAGCTGCTATTACGAAGGAGAAGGTGCTTCGGAATCTGAAAGGTCTGAAGAGAGAAAGGTCACCTGGACTGGGTCATACAGTGTGTCAGGAGCCTGTCTGGGGTGTGTGGGGATTCCCAGAGTGTTAGGACCCGGAGCGAAGGGTTCAGAGACACAAGGGTTGGATTAATACATTAACAGCTGGAACAGCTGGAAAAATACACTTTACAGTGTTCAGGCTGCAACGAGAGATGATCTGAATTGTAACCTGAAACCAGAGATCGGCGAATGATTGATGGTGGATTTTCGTTCCCAGATTCTGCCAAGTCACAGTCTATCATTTGAGTTGTGGTTTGAACTGAGCATTTCATCACTCACCTGTCAGTTCAGTGGGTAACTCAGACAACCCTTGTGCGATGTTTATGTATTCCTCTGGGTCAGGACCTGTTTAAATCAAAAAAAGAGTTCATGAAAACAAAACTAAATAATTACAAATATTTAATGTGCCTTTGTGTTCAGTGCGTGGTTTTAACATACCGAGCTCCTGTATTTCCCTCAGTATCCTGTCCAGCTTCGGTAACTCAGTCCTCCACATCACAAAGGATTCCCACATCGCCCTCCGGACAAGGGAGCCTTTGCCCATCACCAAACTGAGGAAGAGTCTGGAACTCTCTGCCCGGTTTCCCTTCTCTGTCAGTTCAGTGACTTTCTATAAAAGCAAACAATTAATTTATTGTGGAGTAGATGGACAGACATGGCGAATCTCACAGATTAATATTCATCCTGGATTAATGAGCTGAGGTGAATTTGACCGACGGTCCTGATAAGATGCAAAATTAATTTTAGACTGAATGCCTGTTCAACAGTCCAGATATGCAGCCCTTGCACTTATGTCATACAACAATATGACTATTACAGCACAGTAACACAGTCCGTGCCGAGCGCTTACTCTCACCTAGTCCCACCTACCTGCACTCAGCCCATAACCCTCCATTCCCTTCCTGTCCATATACATATCCATTTTTTAAAATGGCAATATTGAACCTGCTTTTGCCACTTCTACTGCAATCTCATTCCACACAGTTACCACTCTCTGAGTAAAGAAGTTCCCCCTCGTGTTACCCCTAAACGTTTGCCCCCAACTCTCAACTCCTGTCCTCTTGTTTGAATCTCGCCTACTCTCAATGGAAAAAAAGCCTATCCACATCAACTCTATCTGTCCCCTCATAATTATAAATGCCTCTATCAAGTTAACCCCCTTCAAACTTCAACGCTCTAAAGAATAAAGACTTAACTTGTTCAACCTTTCTCTGTACTTAGGTGCTGAGACCCAGGTAACATTCTAATAAATCTCCTCTGTACTCTCTATATTTTGTTGACATCTTTCCTATAATTCGGTGGCCAGAACTGTACACAATACTCTAAATTTGGCCTTACCAATGCCTTGTACAATTCATCTTTACTCCCAACTCCTGTACTCAATGCTCTGATTTATAAAGGCCAGCATACCAAAAGCTTTCTTCACCACCCTATCCACATGAGATTCCACCTTCAGGGAACTATGCACCATTATTACTAGTTCACTGTGTTATACTGCACTCTTCAACGCCCTACCATTTACCATGCATGTCCTATTTTGATTAGTCCTACAAAAATAAAGCACCTCAAACTTATCAGCATTAAACTCAATCTGCAAACTTTCAGCCCACTCTTCTAACTGTCCTAAATCTCTCTGTAAGATTTGAAAACTACTTCATTATCCACACCACCACCTATCGTAGTATCCTCTGCATACTTAGTAATCCAATGTAACACCCCATCATCCAGATCATTAATGTATATGACAAACAACATTGGACCCAGTACAGATCCCTGAGGCACACCACTAGTTACCGGCCTCCAACCTGACAAACAGTTATCTACCACTACTCTCTGGGATCTCCCATCCAGGCACTGTTGAATCCATTTTACTACTTCAATATTGATACCTAACGACTGAACCTTCCTAACCTTCCGTGCGGAACCTTGTCAAAGGTCTTACTGAGGTCCGGTACACTGATAAATACAGCAGGTGTGAGAGGAGAAGGTGACTGAACCTGCAGTTCCCAGTTCTCCCCACCTGAACAGCTGAAACCAGACCTACTGAAGACAAAGGTCTGACTGAGGTCCGGTACACTGATAAATACAGCAGGTGTGAGAGGAGAAGGTGACTCTGAACCTGCAGTTCCCAGTGCTCCCCACCTGAACAGCTGAAACCAGACCTACTGAAGACAAAGGTCTGACTGAGGTCCGGTACACTGATAAATACAGCAGGTGTGAGAGGAGAAGGTGACTCTGAACCTGCAGTTCCCAGTGCTCCCCACCTGAACAGCCGAAACAGATCTACTGAAGACAAAGGTCTGACTGAGGTCCGGTACACTGATAAATACAGCAGGTGTGAGAGGAGAAGGTGACTCTGAACCTGCAGTTCCCAGTGCTCCCCACCTGAACAGCTGAAACAGATCTACTGAAAACAAGTCAGAGATCAAAGTCTCCATTGCCATGCAGAACTCCTAGAACGTGCAGGAGATTAATATCGATCAGTATTCCCTCTGATACCAGCAGTTCAGTGACAATACACTAAATACACTCACCTCATGTTCTTCTCTACTGAAATGTCCCTCCTTTGTCAACATCCAACCGAGTTTTTCAACTTTCTCTTCAATTGCATGTTTGAGTCTGTCCCCGTAGAACTTGGTCAGTTGGTACAGTCGATACTCGCCCCCTTCTGCCAGGAGGTCGGAGATTGTAAACTCTGGCTCTGCGAATATAAAATGAGAATGTAGTCACAAACTCAAATATCGCTTGTCTCCACCGCTCTCACCAAGTCCTAACAAACCAGTCATGTCTTCAACCTCAGTGTTTACCTGCTTTCAGCTGGAAACACGTATTTTGCCCTAATCTCCAACACTGGCCTTAAAAAACCAACCCATCAATGCGCTGTGCTAGACGTTCCCAGAAGGAACCCATTCACCAGAAACCTGTCTCTCCCACCGTCCCACCCACTCACCGATTTCAGTTTAAAATGGACAATAAATGTTGGGACTGTCGCTTCCCAGAGATACTCTCTCTATCCTGGCGAATACATTTCCCATTACTCATATCCTGGAAATACTCCTTATCCGGATAGCTGCATTTCCTCTGATACACATCCTGGAAATCCTCAGAGCAGGTAGGACATTTCCTGTAGTGCGGTAACCGGTGCCACACTACACCGACTGCACCACGCCCACACTTTCCCCCTCTCTGACCAACCCTCCAACAAGGAATCACATTTAACCACTTCCCACCTCAATCTGCGAACACCTCACCCTCATGTTTCACTCACCCACTCCCTGTTGGGCACTTGACAATTCCGTGTTTAATGAGTTTCCGAGCTGACAGGCAGTCGCCTCACTTGTGCCGGTTCCAGGGTCCTGCTCAGTGTCTCTGACGTCACTGTCTCTGGGCTGACAGGCATACGCTTCACTTGTGCTGGTTCCAGGGTCCTGCTCAGTGTCTCTGACGTCACTGTTTCTCGGCTGACAGGCAGTCGCCTCACTTGTGCCGGTTCCAGGGTCCTGCTCAGTGTCTTTGACGTCACTGTCTCTGGGCTGACAGGCAGTCGCCTCACTTGTGCCGGTTCCAGGGTCCTGCTCAGTGTCTTTGACGTCACTGTCTCTGGGCTGACAGGCAGTCGCTTCACTTGTGCTGGTTCCAGGGACCTGCTCAGTGTCTCTGACATCACTGTCTCTGGGCTGAATTTGCTTCTCCTCCTCTGCGGCCGGACCGCATTCCATTGGGACATTGCTCTCAATCTGACCCTGCTTTGGAACCTTGCTTCCCGTGTCCCGATCATCTTTCCTCGATGAGTTGCCTGGTAAAAGCCTCTTGAGTACTTTCTGTACCGAATTTAATTTCCCACCTGCAGTAAGTGATGAATTGCAGGTTTAGAGTGATTTATACTCGAACAAGGATTCACAATGGGTGTGTGCAATGGAGCCGGGACTCCTGCTGACCGGATTTGGAGTGGGACTGTGCTGGTGAATGTGAACCACACATCCTGCTAGGTGACCATCCCGATAAGCCAGTGAGTGGACACATCCACTCCCAGAAAAAGAACTGGATAGACACAGTAATACTGATCACCGACTACGCATTAGCTGAACACACCAATAACCAGCGGTTATTAATGGAAAGGCATTAGGTGATACCGGGAATTATCACTGGGATTATCTCCCACAGACATAATTCTCCCTGGATCACAAACCGTCCAGTCACCTGTGTCACTCACAGACAAGCCACTGGATTACTCGTGGTCCGATCCTTCAGATCACACGTTCTCCGGTTGCTTTCTCACACACTGTCTTGTCCCCTGGGTCAAAGACTGACCACTGCCTTGAGATGGACAACGTCCAGTCCCCTGGGTTACAGATTGAACATAACCTTGAAGCCCATGATGCCTGGTCCCCTGGGTCCCATCCCGTCTCCTGGATGATAATTGTCAGGTAGCAACTATTCAAGTCATTGGCAAAGGGAGAGCCTTGCGAGCAGTTCCATTAGCTAAACAAAGTCTCGCTGAGAGAGCTTTGCATTTGCTAAGGATGCAGTTGCTAACAATCATAAGATGGATGTGATTCAGCTGGAAACAGTGTCGGGGAGATTCACAAGTACGTTACCGGATGGGGTTGTTTGTTATCTGGTTCGGCTGGGACAGTTTGCCCCGGAACACGGGAGCTTGAAGGGTAAACCTGCACACGTAAAACAGAATCAGAATCAGTTTTATTATCACCGGCATGTGACGTGAAATTTGTTAACTTAGCAGCAGCAGTTCAATGCAATAGGTAATCTAGCAGGGAAAAAATAATAATGAATAAAAAAAAGTAAACAAGTAAACCAATTATGTATATTGAATAGATTTTTTAAAAATGTGCAAAAACAGAAAGACTGTATATTTAAAAAAATGTAAGGTAGTCGCCAAAGATTCAATGTCCATTTAGGAATGGGATGGCAGAGGGGACCAATCTGTTCCTGAATCGCTGAGTGTGTGCCTTCAGGCTTCTGTACCTCCTCCCTGATGGTAACAGTGAGAAAAGTGTATGCCTCAAGTGCTGGAGGTCCTTAATAATGGACGCTGCCTTTCTGAGACACCGCTCCCTGAAGATCTACAACTTCCGGCAGCTTCTCTCGGTCCTGTGCAGTTGCCCCTCCATACCAGACAGTGACAGACCGATGCAGACCACAAATGAAGTGTCTCCTGATCCTCAGCCATTTCCAAGGCTAGCAATGTTCTCGGCTCGGCTACAGAAAACAGAGTTCGGAAAACCCCCCTCATCTACTTTGCGCAGCGAGGGGGGAGTTGAGAGCTGCCCTGACAAAACCTGAAGTGTTGTATTATCGCACAATCTTTGAAATCCAGGAAATGCTCTTGTCACCTGCCTCTGAAATTTGTAAATGCAAGTTGAAGATGTTTTTCACCTCTAAACAGGCCCTGATGTGCAACAAACCCTGAACCTAGATAATGTTGTAGGGGTGGAACTGGACTCTCTGACGGTGGTGTCTGAAAAGAGGATGCTGTCCAAGTTGCATGCAATCTTGGAAAATGTCTCCCCTCCACTCCATAATGTACTGGTTAGGCACAAGAGTACATTCAGCCAGAGACTCATTCCACCGAGATGCAACACTGAGCGTCATAGGAAGTCATTCCTGCCTGTAGCCATCAAACTTTACAACTCCTCCCTCGGAGTGTCAGACACCCTGAGCCAATAGGCGGGTCCTGGACTTATTTCCACGGCGTGATTAACTTATTAATATTTAATTATTTATGGTTTTATATTGCTATATTTCTACACTATCCGTGGTTGGTTCAGCTGTAACGAAATCCAATTTCCCTCGGGATCAATAAAGTATGTCCGTCTGTCTGTAGACTTTTATGTAACTAACAACACCATTGTCACATTCCTGTTTGTCTTTCGCTCTCAACCTGCTAATTCAGGGTCTCCGGCTCCTTTCACTCAGGTGAAGCTTTGCCTTGTGAGTGGAGTCATTCGACCATCACTGGTGTCAGGTCCCTGCGCTGGAACTGTTGGACCGATCGATTACACAAAGTCACTTTACCAGTGGGATCAATGACACTGTTTGATGAAACTTTTTCTCTGCCCTGTTAGCCTGTGTAAGCTTCTTTTTCTGAACTATTGTGCACCAACAGGACAGAAGTTTAGTTATAAAGATCCAGGTGAACATACCTGTAGCCATTCTGATTCTGACTGACGGTTGTTGATTGTCGTCGTCTTGTTTACACTCTGATCCCGGTGCTGGACAGCGCCGCCTTCTGGTGATGCCCTGAATTACACACAACAAGCAGACAGTGAGTCAGAGAGAGTTGGATTACTTTGCAAAAGTGACAGTACAGCCATTCTTTGTATCAGAGCCGCAGTTCGCATCAACCCCCAAACCATGTCCGTATGTCTGTCCAGTGATATCCGGAGCATCCTTCCGATAGAGACACAGAGCAACAGATCACAGATACTGACCCATCAGCCCATCGAGACAATGCTGACCACAATGTGCACTGAGATGGTCCTAATTTTCAGGCCTTTGGTACAGGGTCAAACAGGAACATAACTTCATTGTAAAATCTAATTCTGCTTAATCACGGATTCGCAGGTTCTGACAATTTATTAGTAGAAAAGCACTTGATGACGACAGGGTATGTAAATGTAAATTATTGGTTGGCATTGGCATTTGCTAGTTAGGACTGAGTGCAATGTGGTGCTGGGACATTTGGCTTCAAGGGGGTTTGCTCTCAGTAGAGGCTCGCACGACGATATACTCGAGGGCAAGTATATCATTGCAGCTTGCAATAGACAGAGGAGTCAATGACATGTTGCTGTAGTTCATGGTGATTCCACATTTCTGCAATTCCTGCAGCAGGAAACAACAGTGGCGTCTTCTAACGGAAGGAAATTCTCCACGCATTTTGAGATAATTGTGACGTAACACAGCCGAAGCAAGGAAAGGTCAGAGGTGATGTTGGAAATGGACAAGCAGTGTGAGGGAATGTGCGTGGCTTCGCAGAGCTGATGCTGACATCTGCAATGATTGCGACTGAGTCTGATAGAGGCATAAATGGTATTTCTAGGCTTGCTCAGTCTGACTCCAGCTATTTTCTACCTTCCTTGGTACCGAAATGTGATGTCTAAAGAACGAGCGTTGCAGTAAATGAGACTCACCAAACTTTCCCCTGAGTGAGTCAATGGAAACTCTGATTCAGACTGAGGGTAAGTTGTTCTACTCAGAGAGGTGTGGATGCCTGGATTGCCCTGTCTGTTATGGTGGTGGAAGCAAATACAATGGGGGCTTTTAAGCGACGTTTAGATAAGCACATGGGTGTGAGGAAGATTGAGAGGTTATGGACATTGTGTAGGAGGGAGTCATTAGTTTATTTCGGATGGGTGTTGATTTACTTTTCAGCTGGTTTGGCACACCATTGTGGCGGGAAGGCCTGTTCCTGCAATGTACTGTTCCATGTTCTGTTCTATCTTCAGCATCTTGAGTTTCTCTTTGACTCCCACTGGCAGATGGACAGGTGACAGTCAGGGGGAATTTCCAAATACGAATTGAATTCTGAAACCCCTATCTCTTTCTACCGGTGCAAACACAAAACAGCGTATTTAACCACAGCCTCTCCCTGTGAGGGATGGAATGGGGACTCGTCCTCTGCTTTGCTTCCAAAGGAACTTCACAACCAAACACCTAAGCACAGAACAGAAATACTCGCTCAGCATCTCATAAACCCGGACAGCTTGATCCCCTGACTCATTTTATCTGGATCAGATCAGGTGTGGGATCCCAGGTCCAACCTCAGAGGGTCACAGCCCACACCGTGAGACTCTCACATCTTTCCCACACCTCACACTGGGAGTTCCCACATCTCACATCGAGAGACTCTCACATCTTTCCCACACCTCACACTGGGTGTTCCCACATCTCACATCGAGAGACTCGCACATCTTTCCCACACCTCACACTGGGAGTTCCCACATCTCACATCGACAGACTCTCACATCTTTCCCACACCTCACACTGGGTGTTCCCACATCTCACACCGAGAGACTCTCACATCTTTCCCACACCTCACACTGGGAGTTCCCACATCTCACACCGAGAGACTCTCACATCTTTCCCACACCTCACACTGGGAGTTCCCACATCTCACACCGAGAGACTCTCACATCTCTCCCACACCTCACACTGGGAGTTCCCACAGCCCACACCGAGAGACTCTCACATCTTTCCCACAACTCACACTGGGAGTTCCCACAGCCCACACCGAGAGACTCTCAGATCTTTCCCACACCTCACACTGGGAGTTCCCACAGCCCACACCGAGAGACTCTCACATCTTTCCCACACCTCACACTGGGAGTTCCCACAGCCCAGACCGAGAGACTCTCACATCTTTCCCACACCTCACACTGGGAGTTCCCACATCTCACACTGAGAGACTCTCTCATCTTACCCACACCTCACACTGGGAGTTCCCACAGCCCACACCGAGAGACTCTCACATCTTTCCCACACCTCACACTGGGAGTTCCCACAGCCCACAATGAGAGATTCATTGGGGGTCCTGGTGCAGGAAACACAAAAGGTTAGTATGCAAGTGCAGCAGGTGGTCAAAGAGGCCAGTGGAATGCTGGCTTTTATTGCTAGGGGGATGAAGTATAAGAACAGGGAGGTCTTACTGCAGTTGAACCGGGTATTGGTGAGACCACACCTGGAGTACTGCGTGCAGTTCTGGTGTCCGTATTTAAGAAAGGACATACTGGCTCTCGAGGCAGTGCAGAGAAGGTTCACTAGGTTAATTCCGGGGATGGGTGGGTTGATGTATGATGAGAGGTTGAGTAGATTGGGACTCTACTCATTGGAGTTCCGAAGAATGAAAGGCGATCTTATTGAAACATATAAGATTGTGAAGGGGCTTGATCGGGTGGATGCGGGGAAAATGTTCCCAATGATGGGTGAAACTAGGACTAGGGGGCATAATCTTAAAATAAGGGGATGCCGTTCCAGGACTGAGATGCGGAAAAATTTCTTCACTCAGTGGGTAGTGGGGCTGTGGAATTTACTGCCCCAGAGAGCTGTGGAAGCTACTACACTCAATAAATTCAAAACGGAGATAGACATTTTCCTGGATAAAAATGGCATTAGGGGATACGGTGAGCGAGCAGGTAAGTGGACATGAGGCTAGGATTAGATCAGCCATGTGATCTCCTGGACCAGTTTTCGATAGGTTGGATGGGTCGGAGAGGAATTTTCCAGATTTTTTCTCCTCAATTGGCAACTCGGTTTTTTCCCCCGGGTGATCACATGGGTTTGGGCGGGATGAATAATAAAATAAAATGGGCGGCATGGTACCCTGTTGGTTGACACTGTTGCCTTGTGGGATTCGTTGAAAACTAGAGTTAAGATTGGATCAGCCATGATCTTGTTGAATGGCGCAGCAGGCTTGAGGGGCCGATTGGCCTACTTCTGCTCCTATCTCTTATGTTCTTATGTTCTATCCCAGGTCAATTAGCAGCCCCTTTCCTCGTCGTGTAACAGGAACAAAATGTTTCAAATATAAAATTGAAAATATAGCACTCTGTACAGGAGATTTTCCCTGCACTCTTTCACGCTTATCGGTAACTTTCCTTCAAGTAGCTGACCAGAACTGCAGACAATTCTGCCTATTGTAGAATCACGGTGCCCTTTACAACTTTAGCATTAATATCCCAACCCCTCTTCGTAATAGCCTGCGTTGTGAAGGTCAATCTGCCCAAAACTCACTTTATGACTCTGGTGCTACCTTAAAGGAATTGTGGATCTGTAACACCCACGCAAGGATAATCAGGCTCAAAACAGTTATTTTCCCCAAGTAGTAAGCCTGATCAACACCTCTACTCACTAACCCACGCTCCACACCTCACCCACTACCAGTTTAATATTTCCTGACAGTTCCAGACACTCCTGTGCCTAACGTCACTTTATGGACAGACAATCAATGTCCATCTCCGTATGTCCAGACACTCCTGTGCCTAACGTCACTTTATGGACAGACAATCAATGTCAGTCTCCATATGTCCAGACACTCCTGTGCCTAACGTCATTTTATGGACAGACAATCAATGTCAGTCCCCATATGTCCAGACACTCCTGTGCCTAACTTCACTTTATGGACAGACAATCAATGTCACTCTCCGTATGTCCAGACATTCCTGTACCCAACGTCAACTTATGAACATAGAATCAATGTCACAGACCAGACAATTGTGCAATATTGCAAAGGAAGAATCGCTGAATCAAAAATGCAATCGAGTAGAAGGCTATATTAACAACAGCAAAGATATGCACAAAAAAAGGAAATTACTGGGATTAAGGAAACCTCCTCTGCAGGATGCATAACAGATCAATAAAGTATGTGAGAGCTGGATTCAGTATACAGAGCAGCTTTTTCTGTAGATAATAGAGGGGAACCCCCAGATATTAAACACCCTAATTCTGGCCCACCGATTGCCAAAGAAGAAATAACTAAAGCAATGAAAAGCATGAATCATGGTAAAGCCACTGGACCTGATGAAATATCAATGGAACTGATACAAGCCCAAGAAGATCTGGGCATAGACATTCTTTCTGAAGTGTTTAATGGCGTATATGAGTCTGGTGTATTCCCTGGCGATCTCTTGAAATCAGTGTTTATAACTCTGCCTAAAATTCCTGGAACTATTGACTCTGAAAATTATAGAAGAATCAGTCTTGTGAATCACATAATAAGGATTTTGTTGAGAATTGTTCTGAGTCGAATCAAAAACAAGTTAAGGCCAGACATTTCTAAACTGCAATAAGGGTCTATTTAGGATAGAGGAGCTAGGAACGCAATTGTCATACTACGAATACTTTCAGAAAGGGCAATTGAATATCAAAATGATGTCTTTTTTATGATTTATTGAGTTCACTAAAACATTCGACAAAATCAGCGTGAAAAATTATTTCAAATTCTCACTAAACTAAACATTGATGGAAGGGACCAATAATCTCTTCAAAATGTATATTGGAATCAAATGGTGGAGGTAAAAATTGATGATTTAATAAGCATTTGGACTAAAATTCAAACAGGAGTTAGGGATACGTTGCCTCACTGAAATTATTTAATATCTATACTGAAATGATTTTCAAAGAAATAGAAGACCTAAATGGGATAAAAATTGGAGGTGTTAACATCAACAATATGAGATATGCAGATGATACCACCCGAACAGCAAGTGCTGCCGAAGGCCTACAAATCCTCCGAGACAAAGTAGTACAAACAAGTGCAGATTTTAGTCTGACCATCAATTGTAAAAAAAAAAATCCAAATATATCTTAACATCAAAAGAGCAGAATTCTCCCAAATGCCAATTGTCCATCGGTAACAAAAGAGATTGAACAAAAGACCAGCTGTAATTACCATGGTAGCTTTATATCACAAGATGCTGGAAGTAAAGTAGAAATAAAAAGAAGAATTGCCATTGCCAAAAACAACTTCCAAAAAATGAAATCTATTTTGCCCAACAGACACATTTCCGTGACAACAAGGCTTAGGCTACTAAAGTGTTACATCTGGTCAATCTTGCCGTATGCTTCCGAAACATGGACGATAACACCAGAACTCCAAAGAAACGTAGAAGCAGCAGAAATGTGGTTTCTCAGAAGAATTCTGAAAATATCATCTAGAGATGGGGTAACTAATGAGACAGTACTCCAACATGCCCAGACAAAAAGATCTTTAATGAGAATATTACATGAGAGGAAACTTAAATTCCCGGGCCACGTCATTAGAAAGGGAGAAATAGAATGTCTTATATTGCAAGGCCGTATGGCTGGGAAACGTGACAGAGGAAGGCAAAGAAGAAAATATATGGACACTGTGAAAGAATTAACAGATCTAAGTGTGCGAGGTATCATCGACGCTGTGAGGGAACATTGGATGTGGAGAGTCATGATCGGCCAGGCATGTAAGGCGCAAGTCACATGCAGAAGAAGAATCAATGTCAGTCTCAGATGTCCAGATACTCCTGTGCTTAACCTCACTGTATGGACAGAGAATCAATGTCAGTCTCATATGTCCAGACACTCCTGTGCTTAACCTCACTTTATGGACAGACAATCAATGTCAGCTCATATGTCCAGACACTCCTGTGCTTAACCTCACTTTATGGACAGACAATCAATGTCAGTCTCATATGTCCAGACACTCCTGTGCTTAACCTCACTTTATGGACAGACAATCAATGTCAGTCTCATATGTCCAGACACTCCTGTGCTTAACGTCACTTTATGGACAGACAATCAATGTCAGTCTCATATGTCCAGACACTCCTGTGCTTAACGTCACTTTATGGACAGACAATCAATGTCAGTCTCATATGTCCAGACACTCCAGTGCTTAACCTCACTTTATGGACAGACAATCAATGTCAGTCTCATATGTCCAGACACTCCTGTGCTTAAACTCACTTTATGGACAGACAATCAATGTCAGTCTCACATGTCCAGACACTCCTGTGCTTAAACTCACATTATGGACAGACAATCAATGTCAGTCTCATATGTCCAGACACTCCTGTGCTTAACCTCACTTTATGGACAGACAATCAATGTCAGTCTCATATGTCCAGACACTCCTGTGCTTAAACTCACTTTATGGACAGACAATCAATGTCAGTCTCCATATGTCCAGACACTCCTGTGCCTAATGTCACTTTATGGACAGACAATCAATGTCAGTCTCATATGTCCAGACACTCCTGTGCCTAATGACACTTTATGGACAGACAATCAATGTCAGTCTCATATGTCCAGACACTCCTGTGCTTAACCTCACTTTATGGACAGACAATCAATGTCAGTCTCTTATGTCCAGAAACTCCTGTGCTTAACCACACTTTATGGACAGACAATCAATGTCAGTCTCCATATGTCCAGACACTCCTGTGCTTAACCTCACTTTATGGACAGACAATCAATGTCAGTCTCATATGTCCAGACACTCCTGTGCTTAACCTCACTTTATGGACAGACAATCAATGTCAGTCTCATATGTCCAGACACTCCTGTGCTTAACCTCACTGTATGGACAGACAATCAATGTCAGTCTCATATGTCCAGACACTCCTGTGCTTAACCTCACTTTATGGACAGACAATCAATGCCAGTCTCATATGTCCAGACACTCCTGTGCTTAACCTACTTTATGGACAGACAATCAATGTCAGTCTCATATGTCCAGACACTCCTGTGCTTAACCTCACTGTATGGACAGACAATCAATGTCAGTCTCATATGTCCAGACACTCCTGTGCTTACCCTCACTTTATGGACAGACAATCAATGTCAGTCTCATATGTACAGACACTCCTGTGCTTAACCTCACTTTATGGACAGACAATCAATGTCAGTCTCATATGTCCAGACACTCCTGTGCATAACCTCACTTTATGGACAGACAATCAATGCCAGTCTCATATGTCCAGACACTCCTGTGCTTAACCTCACTTTATGGACAGACAATCAATGTCAGTCTCATATGTCCAGACACTCCTGTGCTTAACCTCACTTTATGGACAGACAATCAATGTCAGTCTCATATGTCCAGACACTCCTGTGCTTAACCTCACTTTATGGACAGACAATCAATGTCAGTCTCATATGTCCAGACACTCCTGTGCTTAACCTCACTTTATGGACAGACAATCAATGTCAGTCTCATATGTCCAGACACTCCTGTGCTTAACCTCACTTTATGGACAGACAATCAATAGATTTAAACGATCATACTTTATGTATCGTGTTTTGTCTATTATTGTGGTCTCCATCGTTTTTTTTTCTGTCTTGCTTTGGATCCAGAGTAACAATTATTTCGTTCTCCTTCACACTTGTGTACTGGAGTGACATAAAACAATTTTGGATCTTGAACCCTGGGGAGAATACCACGACCATCCACATTATCTAAACTCCCACTTGATTCCATCAGCTCCTACAATGTCACCCTCATTCTCCTCTGGAATAAAGGTCCAGCTCGGCCAAACGCATCCTATGACTCGGCGGCCCAATAGTCCAGGCAACATTTTCAGCAATCTCTTCCGCACCCTCTCCAGCTTGCAAATATATTTACTACAGTAGGGTGAACACAACTGTACATAATACTCTCTGTAGCCATGTTGATTCATACACAAATCAATGGCATGAATAGTGAATTACAGAGGTCTCAACACTGACACACACACCCCAATCGTCACATGCCTCCATTCGCTAAAACCATCTTCAATCATCTCCCTCTGCTTCTTGTTCTCGAGCCCGGAGTGAATCCTCCTCGCCAGCTCCCCGTGAATCCCACGTGACCGAACCTCCCCGATCCGCTGCCACGCGGGATTTTGTTACAGACTTTACCAAAGTTCAGAAAAACAACATCACTGCACAACTTCACCCAACTCCCGAGTGAACTCTTAAATAATATCCAAAATACTTGACAGATATGATGTCCTACTGGGCAGTGTAGAGGGTGATTTCCCCATGACTAATGCCCAGACGCCGAGACCAGCTTCACTCCAGACTGAGAAAATTCCCATCCCAGCTGTGGAATTACCAACCTGGACTGAGGCCTGCATACTGCCAGTTCCATATCCTCAGTCACCAGCCCAATATTATCACCCATACACAGACGCTTTGGTGCCGGCGATTTGCCGTGGTGTTCCTGCCATGTCCGATTCACAGACTAGGGTGGAACTGGATCCTAATGACCCTCTGCCTGGGCCGGGGCTCAGACCGATTCCCCGTTCTGTGTAGAGGATGCGGATACACTTCAGCCTGTCCCCAGCAGCTATAACCGAGCACATTTGATCACAATCTTCCTGCTGTGTGGGATCTTGCCCTGCACAGCTGGCTGCCATGTTTCCCGCAGTGTAGCAGGAACAAAATGCGAAATTATAAAGTAGAAAATGCTGGGAACTCAGTACATCAAACTACATCTCTGAAAGGTGAAATGGTGGAAAACTGTCCGAGATCTGCTGAGCGTCTCCAGTATTTTTCTCCTCCTCACTTTAAATTTCCTGCAACTGTAGTATTTCCTCCCTCTTCATTTTAATGCACAGATAGTAATTGATTGCCACCCTTGACTGTCAATGCCACCCCACCCCAACCAATGTGTCAGTTGTCAGTTCATTCTGACCCTGGTGTAACACAGCCCATACAGTCAATGCTCACAGCATCCTTTCCCCCCACTGTCACTCTGTTGCATTTGCCCCTGAGGCCGCTGTCACAGAACCAGTGAAACACTCGCTGCAGCTCTGACGGGCTGTTACCATGGAAACAGAGGAAGTGGCTCACTGAAAATAACCGAAAAAGGAAATAACAAACTCACCATGTGACACAACTGTCGTTTTGACAAAGACGAACACTGCAGCCATTTTGTAACGGTGAAACTAAAATTGAAATGGCCGCTTTTACCCCGCCGTGTGCGGTATTCAAATAAACCTTTGCCTGAACGGGGGAAAGATGCATCTACTCATACACGTGGAGCAGTGTCCCGAGGGTGAGATCACTCCGTTTAACCCTCGCTGTCTGCAAGCACACAACCGGCCGAACGGCCGCTTCCGGTGTGATGGAAGCATGTAAAACAATTACCGACCCCAGGCGTCGATCCAGGTGAAGTCTGGATCCGCTACCGGGCCGGGTGATGGAGGTAAAGTTCCCCAGGTACATCTTAATGCGTGTGTTTAATCTCGGCATCACCACCTCATCCCGCTCCTGGGACCAGAACACCAGGCGCTGAGCGGCGGCTCATCTCAGGCGGTCCGGCGTGAAGGTCCCGTAACGCGGACCGATCACGACAGGTTGGATCCAGGAAGCGGGACGAGGCCGCCAATTCGAGGAAGTTAACGGGACTCTCTGCCCGACATCAGGTACCCTCAACCACCCCCCTCCCGCGAATCGGCTTCAGTACTCACCGATGGGAAATTGTTGGTCGCGTTCACCCCTAATGACCGGCCTCAATGCTCACCGATGAGAACTTGATCAGTTTGTCCCGCAGACAGCGATCGGTCCTCCTACTCCCCGCCGACGACCCGCTACGACAGAGGACGGAAAGAAAAGCACCGCCCATCCGGAGACTGTGAGAGCGGGGGCGGGGCCTCGGAAGCGAGAACCTCAGATGCTGCAGATCTGGGTTTGAAATGGGCGCCAGACGCTGGATCACGTGACGGGTGGAGGGACTCCCTCCTGAACCGGGACCCTGCTCCTCGCCCCTCACACACTGCCCGACCTACATGCCGCATTTTAAACCTTATTTCATACTTACACCAGCTACATTTTTAGTTTTCCCCTCTGTGTCTTTCCCGTCCCCATTGTTCCGCCTCCCGGTTCCTGGAGCTTTGCGAGTTCGATTCCATCCCGGTCCGATACACAATGCCCAGCCGAACAGGAATTGCGCAGTTTTCTTTGAAATCACTTATCTGTTTATAAACAGTAATTTCTATTCACAATCCTCTGGAGCCTCACTGAACAGGAACCCTGGAACATCAAGTGAGAAACAGCAGGTGAAGGCTATTCAGCCCCTCCAACCATCAACAAGATGGCGTCTGCTCTCCCATCTCAGCCCACATGTTTCTGCTCGATCCTCATTTCCTCGATCCCTTCGGTCTCCACACATCTGCCGGCCTCTGTTTTATGTGAAGACGATCACTGAGACTTCATCGTCCTCCAGGAATCAGTCTGGTGAATCTCTAAAGCAAACACTCTCTAACTTCTTATAATCCTCCATGGAATTAAATACTATTTCTGCAGCCCCGTATTGCCCCCACAACTCACCTCCCACCCATGTCACTATTTCCACCTTGCCACCTCCCCGCTCACCTGGATCCACCTCTCTCGCCCCAGCTCTTGCCCCATCCCCACCCCTCACCGCTTTTCTCTGAATATTTCCTGTCCACTATCAGTCCAGTGGGAGGGTCTCGGCCCGAAATGTTGACGGTCCATTTCCCTCCACAGCCGCTGCCCGACCCATTGTGTTCCTCCGGCAGTTTGTTCTTTGGTCTGTATAACCCGTGTTAGTATGGGGAGGGGGATTTTACACCAAATACTCTCAGATGCTGGGGTCATAGGAACACGTACAACACGCTGGAGGAACTCAGCAGGTCGGGCAGCTTCCGTGGACACGAACAAGGTGCCGCACATGAGGTGCTTAGCAAGATAAGAGCCATAGAATTGCAGAGGAGTTACTCGCACGGGTGGAGCATTGGCTGTTCGGCAGAAAACCGATCTTATTCTGGCCTGCTGCCGATTAGCAGTGGAGTTCCACAGTGGTCGGTGTGAGACCGCTGCACTTTCTGATGCATGTCAATGATTTGAACTATGGAATTACTGGACTTGTGGCTAAATTTGCCGATGATACAAAAATAGGTGGAAGAGCGTGTCGTGCTTAGAGCCTTAAATAGCTTAGGGGAATAGGCAAATACGTGACAAATGAAATACAATGTTCGAAAGTGCATGGGGAAGAAATAAACGGGCAGACTATTATTTAGATAGAGAGGGAATTCAAAATAAATCGATGCAAAGGGTCTTCGGGGGGCCTTGTGCTGGATACCATAAGGTTACCCTTCAGGCTGAGATGGTGCTGAAGACGGCAAATGCAATTTTGTCATTTGTTTCTAGAGCTACAGAATATAAGAGCTGGGATGTGATGTTGAGGCTCTATAAGGTAGTTACAGACCACACAGTGTATTGCGCGCAGTTTTGTCCTCCGTATTTTAGAAACGATATTCCGACATTGGAGGGGTTTCAGAGAAAATTCGTGAGAAGATGGACCAAATGCCTACTTCTGCTCCCATATCTTAGTTCTTATGATCACACTCACGGCATTGTGAAATGCCAGCGTCCCTCCGGATTTGATCCCACATTCATTTTGTGAGAGAATATGAACATGATTTCAGACCATCGCTATCGCTTGGTATCATTACGAAGAACCGTTTGCCTTTTTTCAGTTATGACGAAGTACCTTCGACCGCAGTACGTGCGTGTACTCCCCTTTGCGTTGATGATGCCGTCTGTGTGCTTCTGTGTTCTTTTCTATTCGGTTCAGATTTGTGTTCACTGCAGCGTTGCATTTCAAGTTTCAAATGCAAGCAAGTTTTGCCGTTGTGCAACTGCCATTGTCTCGCAAAACCAATAATTGAACCTACAGTGTATGAAAAAAAATGTGCAAAAAATTGGCGTTAATGCGATCCCGAAATTACTTTTTCATAGATTATTCCCAGATATCGTCACACTTGAGAGGATCAAAAGCTATCGGGACTGCAGGAAACTTGATCAAAATTTAAACCGCTGGATGAACTGAAATAATCACCAGTCTTGTATATAGAAAAAATAATGAACAACACCGTTCCAGTTCGGGGCAACACCGTAGATTGCCTGAGCAGGAAACAGAGAGCAAGGGATTCATAGGGAGTTCTCGACCTCGTAAAACTGGAGATACGGCTGAAAGGGGTTTCTATGAATAGTGGAAAAGAAAATTGCACCGCAGTACATGCTGTCGTTTCTAGAGAGCTACTGCTTCGACCATCGGGTATCCGGAATCAGAATCGGAATTAATATTACCGGCATTTGTCATGGAATCTGTTAACATTGTAGCAGCAGTAGAATGCAATACATGAAAATATAGAAAAATTGTGAATTGCATTAGGCATATAATATCAGAGCAACATTATGCAATCAGGTTCACCCCGCCACTTCATCCTGGCTGATCCATTTGTTCCATATATGTCATGCCATGTGTATGTATGTATGTATGTATGTATGTATGTATGTATGTATGTATGTATGTGTGTATATATATATAAACATGGTGTGTGTGTGTGTCTGTGTGTGTGTGTGTGTGTGTGTGTGTGTGTCTGTGTGTGTGTGTGTGTCTGTGTGTGTGTGTGTGTGTGTGTGTCTGTGTGTGTGTGTGTCTGTGTGTGTGTGTGTGTGTGTGTGTGTGTGTGTGTCTGTGTGTCTGTGTGTGTGTGTGTGTGTGTGTGTCTGTGTGTGTGTGTGTGTGTGTGTGTGTGTGTGTGTGTGTGTGTGTGTATGAAATAGCTAATTTAAATAAAGAGAGCAAAAGCAGAAAATAAGAATAGTGAGGTCGTGATCATGGGTTCAATGACCATTCAGAAATTGGATGGCAGATGGAAAGAAGCTGCTCTTGAATCGCTGAGTGAGTGCCTTCAGGCTTCTGTACCCGATTCCTGATGTTAGCAATGAGAATTGGCATGACCTTGGAGGGGGGAGTCTCTTTAATGATTGACACCGCCTCTTTGAGGCACCGCTCCTTGACGATGTCTTGGATATTACAGAGACCAGTTCTCATGATGGGACTGACAAAATTTAGAACTTTTTGCAGCTTACGAGATCCTTGCAGTTGTCTCTCTGTAGCGGACGGTGAGAAGTACTTAATGGATTGAAAGTTTTTTTAAATCAATTCTTCATGACTGCGGTCACGCAATTATCTCTCCATCAAATCCCATGAAGCAAACTCGGTTTTCACAGTAGCAATTTGTACAACTGAGCCCTACTATGGCTTACATACTCACGTTCAGCTGTGATTTATCCGCCTTTGACAAGAGAATCTACCTAATATATATTAATATACCGCCCAGCAATATTTTTTAATATGATACTTCGATTTTACTTGACTCTAATTAGTTAATTTTAACAGTGCTTAATTATTAAGTAACCTTTACTAAAACTGGTAATTGCATTGGCTTGCTGGGCTTCCATCGTCTGGAACCATTTCTGCCTTCTCTTAACGTCGTCAACTGACAGGAATTCCACTGTGCGATATTAGGGAAAAAAGATTGATGTAAAGGCAGGACCTGATCCTGCATATTCTGCATAACGTTGTGATGGGATAACCCCGTGTTTCTAATATACCTATATTGATTACTCAAGTAATTGGAAATATTCTTCACGGCACAGCTGTACGCATTGAAGATATTTTGCACAGGGATTCGCATAACAGGCTTCCGTCAAGGTGAGGCACACGGGTTGCAAGGCAAGCTGAATCATTTTGACATTGCGCTGCGCTGCAGGAGACAGAATCCAATGATAGAACAATATTTGTCTTATCGTTAATCTGTGACCAATGTTGCATCTAAAGGGTGGCGCTTGAACTTCTGTTGTGTACGATGTGTATCAATAACTAGGAAATAAATGCTTGGCGTAAGATTATCAACTGTATAGAAGAAACGCAATTTATAGATATCTAATATATAGTACAACAGGATATGGATAAAACGAGAATATTGTCACTATTCAGAACATTATACAGCTGTGTTTAATCCACACTTGTGACACAGAAATGTTGCCGGGAATTGAGTAACTTAATGAAGGAGACAGATTGGATAACCTGGTAAAACGTTATAATCAGGAAATTAAGTTGAAAGAATAGAACAGAGAGTTTGTCTGTTGATCATCTGTACATTGAATCATAGAAACGCGTCTTATAAGTTGCAGACGAACATCGGCCATGATGCAACACAGCATGTTCACCACTCACCAACCCTGAATAACTTGAACATATTTTGAATGTGAGTAAGCCAGAACATCCCGAAGAAGCCTGCGCGGTCTTTGGCAGGATGGAGAAACACCTTACAGACCGTGGAAGGAATTGGATCTTCATCGTTGGCGCTGTACAGTGTTACAGTAAACGCTACGCCAGCGTGTGACCCAAGCTGAAACGTGGTTTGATTAATGCATATATAGTATAAGAAGGCAAGTAGTTTGACTTTACAATGCTATAAAATACACAACGACAAATATTTAATTGTATGTGAATAAAGGGACACGATTGGCCTGACAGACTCTGAATGACATCTTGAATGTACTGCCCAAGATAAAATGTCAACATGTGGAGAAAAAACAAACAAAAAAATCTACCTCTTCTGATTTGGTTGTATCTTGCAAACTATCTTTTTCCCCTCAATTTCGGAATGCTATCCCTAAAGGTCGTGGTAAACAAATGCAGAAATATCAAACCATGGCAAAGATAAATGCATTTTCGTTAGCTACAGGCGATGCAGCTGAAGAAGCAGGGAGTTTAATGCAAAGCCTTTATTTATGTTGGCTGCAATGACAGTCGAGTACTGAGAACAATAAACTATATGAAAGGTGTGTAACACTGGCTTCGCCCAGCGGATTGATCTCGGGGGTGATAACACCCCCCCCCCCCCCATCCCACTCGGTCCAGCCGAACTTAGGAAATCTCGTTCGGGTGGATGCTGAGCGATGTGTCCCCTGTTACAAATCAGTACCCCGAAATAACAAACAGTACACAATATGCGATTAATTGATTAAGTTTATTATGCTTACTTTGACTATGTGGTTAGCAGAGAAACAAAATATAGAAGAAAAAGGGTGCCGATCTTATTAATCGTTGGAGCTCACTCAGTAGTCTTCCTTCCACCATCCGATCTTCCCCGAGCGTCGCCCACCTACGGACGCCCGCTCAGAGTCCACTCCGTCTGGCGGCCTACCGAATCTCCACAATCGCGTCTTCTCTATTCATCCCTTTCTCGCCCTCTGGCAAAAGCCCGCGAAAACGACTGCTTCCAGAATCTAGCGACAATCTCTTATTGGCTAGCCACTGAATTCCAAAGTCCCGTTATCTCTAGTTATAACACAAATATTGCTGCCGCAGAGAAGCCGTTACCTTAACAGTGGAACATTCCACAGAAGCCATTACATTAGCCTTAGTAGTGAAACCGTGCAGCGTGTTACATGTGCAATATTGGAGGTGGATTCTATGTGAGGGTTTGTATGGAATGTGTATAATGCGCTTTGACGTTTTTCCTCGAGGAGTCATGTATCATGAAACTGAGGTTTTCGAAAAGCTAAACAAGAGAATCGACGAGGCATGGTAGTAAATGCTTCCTCCATGGCAGTAATGGAAGTTTAATCCATAAAGTTAACTCACGTGGTATAGCTGTTGGGGTAGCTATTTCACTACTAAACCTTATTGTTGACAGGACACAGAAATACACACTGAGGTATTGTTTTTATCTCTCAGTTTTGCAACCGAGGAAAATAATTTTCCTTGCGTCTGTCGTATCGCTTAACGAATTGCGTTACTATCCAAATATAATAATTGATAGCTCTGTTGATGACATCAAATTACTGATACATTGGTTTGTTAACAATATTGCCTGCATTACAGCTGGAATTGGATCAAATGGTAATGTGTGAAAATGAATGCCTTTAAGAATTTAACTCAGATGCACAGTCGATCCGAAAATATAGAATTATTAAAACACAAAATGCTGGCAGAACTCAGCAGGCCAGACAACATCTATGGGAGGAGATAGTGACGAGGTTTCGGGCCGAAACCCTTCACTGGCCCGAAACGTCGTCACTACCTCCTCCCATAGATACTGTCTAGCCTGCTGATTTCTGCCAGCTTTTTGTGTTTTTATTTATTTCCAGCATCTGCAGATTCACTCCTGTTGATATAGAATTTTTATATAGACCTTGAGGTCTTTTGCTGAACATAGAGAGCCAGGAATGACTACTTTGCTTACCGGCAATGACATGTCAATTAGAAATTGGTATAGTATATTTGCATCATTGGCCGAGGATTCGAGCGTGATACTGTTGAGGAAAGGTTGTACGCTAACTTCATGTCACTGCATTTTTAAATTTTTATTTCAATTATAATCGACGTGATACCTGAATGCTGCTATTAATCTTGACAGGATGTAGAAAAGCATCAGAATGATATTGCACGGACAGCTTGAGATCTTTTAACAATAGATAAAGCTATTTTTCACTAAAGCGGACTGAGATATAACCCTATAGCGCATACTTTAAAAAAAAATGACACGTTGCATAGAGAAGAAGTGCGGCAGCGGGTTAACTGCCGTGGATTGTCTGTCCGGAAAGCAGCGCCTTTCTTCTGCCGACTCACTGGCCGGAGTGCTCGGGAAAAGCGACGCAACAAACTTCTAACATCGTGAGTCAGCGAGCAGTTTGTTATGTCCCCCTTCCCACCGTGAAACGGGGACACCTCTTGTTCCCTACTTAGGGAGAGAGCGAGCCTGTGATATGACACATTATCGGGTGCGCGTCGTTTTTGGGATACTGCAAGTCTGGGTCTTTATTCATAGTTTGCTGCACGCTCGAGTGGTCGATAGAGGTTGCTGATTTTTTTTTGTTGGCGGGTGGGGTTATCGCTGCGTTGTAGCTGCTTGTGCGGGGGAGGGGGAGCTGGATGTGTTTCGGGGTTCTAACGTTTTAACTGTTATTCAGACTTTATGACACTCCTCTGATTTCGTCGATACTTGCGAAGAACAATAATTTCAAGATGTATATTGTCGACATGTCTGTGGCATTAAATGTAACTATTAACATACCGGAGATCTACAGTCGCCAACAAAAACGCTGCTGGAACACAGCACGTGGCCTCAGCATCCATGCAAATGAGTAAACGATTCGGGGAACACTTCTTAGAACAGTTTGGAAAGGGGCAGTCAGCCGAATGAAAAGATGTGAGGTGGTGAGGAAATACAGCTAGAATTTGGTAGGTGAATGCAAGTGGTTGGAAAATATGTTTTCTTCAAATTTGACCTACCGTCATGAACCGCTTCACACATCTGAGTTGAAATCCACCTTCCAGATCCCAGCCCAGTTCTGCATCCTATCAATGCTAGCCACACCCCCCCCCCCAACTTCATTTATAATAATTACAAAGAGGAGAGGTTCCTGAACAGATCGCTGCGGAATTCTACTGGTCACAGCCCTCCATGCAGAATATGAACCGTGAACAACCGCCCTTTCCCTCTTTTGGCAAGCTAAGTATGGATCCACAAAGCAATGTCTCATTGATCCTACGCCTCATTGCTTTCTGAATGAGCCTCGCATGGGTGACCATACCAAGTGCGTTACTGAAACCGATATAATATTTACAGTATCCACTGCATACCTTTATCAATGTGCTTTGTTACATCCTCAAAATAATTCAGTCAGTTTCATTAGGCACCTACCCTTGAAAAGGCCATGCTGACTATGCTTAAGCAGATTATGTCTCTCCAAATTCTCATAATTCCTGACTTTTTGTAACCTCTTCAATAACTTGCCCACCACTGAAGCAAGATTCATTGGTCTGTAATTTCTGAACCCCTCTCTTTCTTGAAAACGCCAACAACGTTTGTATCCTTTCAATCCTGTGCCTCCTCTCCCGTTCTTGCTGACGATAAATTATCGCTAGTGACTCAGCAATCCCTTCCCTCGCTTTCCACAGTAGCCTGGTGTACAACTTATCCAGTCCCGGCGACTTATCTAACTTAATAGTTTCAAAATCTCTAGTGCAACCTCTTTCCTAAAGTTTATGCACTCAAGCGTTTCAGTCCGCTGTAAGTCCTCCCCACAATTGCCAAGGTCGTTTTCGCTGGTAACTACTGAAGCAAAATGTTCGTAAAGGGCCTCTACTAGTTCCTCCAGCTCCGTGCGCATGTTTCCACTTTCGCTTCTGATGGGTCCGATACGCACAAGGCCCATCGACTTGCTCCTCACATACTTGTAGAATGCCATGGTGTTTTCCTTAATCCTGCTCGCCAAGGCCTTCTCGTGGCCCCTTCTAACTCTCCTAATATCATTTTTGGGCTCCTTCCTGGCAGCCTTATAATTTTCTAGAGTTCAAACAGTACCTAGTTTCTTGAAACATTTCAGAAGAATTTGTTCTCTTCTTAACTAGATTTTCTGCAACTTTTGAACGCTATGGTTCTTTTAGATTGTCATTCTTCCCAGCCTCAATGGAAGATACCAGTTGCAGAACGCAATGTAAATGATCCCTCAATATTTGTCACATTTCTGCCATGAATTTCCCTGAGAACATCGGCTCCCAATTTATGTTCCCAAGATCCTGTCTAATGACATCATATTTCGCCCGCTAATCCAATTAAAAGTTTTCGCAAATTGCCTGCTTCTATTTCTCTCATGCGCCATGGTAAAGGAGACAGTGTTGCGATCAATACCTCCAAAATGCTCTTCCACCGGGACGAGGTTAATGACAGATCAGATACAGCCCCTCCTATAGTTGGTTTACCAACATATCGCGTCAGGAAACCTATTGGAATACTCCTAACAAACTCCACTACATCAAGCTCCTTGCTCTATGGAGATGACAGTCAATATTATGAAAGTTAAAATCACCCAACACATCAACCCTAATATTATTGCAGCATTCCAGTATCTGCCTCCCCATCCGTTCCTGAATGTTTCTGTTACGATAGCGGGGTTGGTGGGGTGTTGACTGCAAAAACAAGTAGTATAGTTATTATTCCATTCCTGTTTCTGACTTCCATTCACAATGACTCAGTGGACTGTGCCTTCATGACTTCCACCCTTTCTGCAGCCGTGGTAATAACCCTGATTAGTAGTGCCACTCCCACACCTCTTCTCCTCCCTCCCTGCCCCTTTTGAAACATCTGACCCCCGGAACACTCAGCAGTCATCCCTGCCCCGAGAGATCCGACATTCGGTAAAGGCCAAAATATCATAGTTTAACGTATTGATCCAAGTTCATCCGCCCTGTCTTGTTTATGGTTCGACCTGCATTAAAATAGTCACATTTCCAACCATCGAGCTCAGTGCTTCTCTCATTCCTTGTGCGGCAACCGCCCCATCCTCTTCCTCTTCACTTCAGCGTCAACAATCTTCCCTTCCAGTTCAAATGCTTCGTGTCACACCTGTACAAGCCACTCCTTTCCCAGAAAAGATTCCATTGATCTGAGAACATGAAACCCTGCACCATCTCCCCAGTCACCAATTATTCTGCCAATATTCTATATTCAAAAGATCTTCTTTATTATGCATTATACTGAAAGGTGGAATGGATAAATTATGACATTCAATATTCGGAAATGAACTACATTCCTTTATCGATTCATTTATCTCGATAATTTTTGTAAGCGTTTTTGCTACACTAACAGGTGCAAATAGAACCCGGGGTGTGCGCAAAGTTTGGGAGGGCGTTCAATTGGATGGAGGTTGGTTTCAGAAAGCGTTAACCTTTAATGGTTACGGACGTTCAACGTTGCATCGTTCAACATAAAGATCAAGGAAACATAAAATAAAATAAAAAATCAGATGGAATTCGGTATCAAAGTTGTCATTTTGGTTGCAAAACGATGACAACTGCAAGACAACAATACTATGTTCCAACGAATGCTGATCACTTCAAAGTAAAAACAAACAGACATGAAGCAGACATTTTTAACCACTGTCCCTATCCAGATCTTTTACTGAAAAGCAAATTACAACTTTTCATTATCGTGTGGAGCGACCGATGATGCATCAATTAGCATCTCCGTTCATAGAACTGTTTCAACGACGTCAATGGTCCTCAGAGGACAGAGATAAACATTGTACATGAATTTAGAAAGTGGCTGTCACATGCTATGTTCACATTAACGGGTAGCAGACGCGGACTCTATTCGGAGATCAAAGTTCTGCTTTTAAAACATAGACACATAGGAAACCTACAGCACAATGCAGGACTTTCGACCCACAAAGTTGTGCCAAACATGTCCCTACCTTAGAAATTGCTAGGCTTATCCATAGCCCTCTATTCTTCTAAGCTCCATGTACCTATCCAAATGACTCTTAAAATACCCTGTCGTATTGCCTCCACCACCGTTGCCGGCAGCCCATTCCACGCACTCACCACTCTCTGAGTGAAAATGTACCCCTGACATCTCCTCGGAGCCATCTCCCCAGCACCTTAAACGTTTGTCCTCTTGTAGCAACCATTCCAGCCCTGGGGAAAAGCCTCTGACTATCCACACGATCAATGCCTCATATCATCTTGTACACCTCCATCAGGTCACCTCTCATCCTCCGTCGCTCCAAGGAGAAAAGGCCGAGTTCATTCAATCTGCTTTCACAAGGCATGCTCCCCAATCCAGACAACGTCCCTGTAAATCTCCTCAGCACACTGTCTATGATTTCCACACGTGAAAACTGAAGATCTCACATTCATATGACATATGCCGTGAAAGGTCTTGTTTTACGCAGCAGTTCACAGTAATATTAGACAATAGACAATAGACAATAGGTGCAGAAGTAGACCATTCGGCCCTTCGAGCTTGCACCGCCATTCTGAGATCATGGCTGATCATCTACTATCAATACCCGGTTCCTGCCTTGTCCCCATATCCCTTGATTCCCCTATCCATAAGATACCTATCTAGCTCCTTCTTGAAAGCACCCAGAGAATTGGCCTCCACTACCTTCCGAGGCAGTGCATTCCAGACCCCCACAACTCTCTGGGAGAAGTTTTTCCTTAACTCTATCCTAAATGACCTACCCCTTATTCATGGACTCTCCCAGCATCTGGAACATATTTCCTGCCTCTATCTTGTCCAATCCCTTAATAATCGTATATGTTGCAAACAGATCCCCTCTCAATTTCCTTATTTCCAACGTGTACAAGCCCAGTCTCTCGAACTTCTCTGCGAAAGACAGTCCAGACATCCCAGGAATTAACCTCGTGAATCTATGCTGCACTTCCCCTACAGCCAGGATGTCCTTCCTTAACCCTGAAGACCAAATCTGTACACAATACTCCAGGTGTGGTCTCACCGGGGCCCTGTACAAATGCAAAAGAATTTCCTTGAATATTACATTATTCTCTGCAGTAAGAAATTTACCACGTCTGCGTCGTGAGGGGTGGAAGCGGGCAAGCCCGGACCACAGGGCTCTTATATGCCTGTAAAGTTAATGGAACGCATTGCAGAAGCGTTGATGAACTTCAGCCATGTCACGACTTCAGAGAACGATAGAGAAAGGAGAGAAGAGGGCATATCCTTGATGGTGGGAATCCTGAATAATGGACACTGCCTTCTTGAGGCATCGCTCTTTGAAAATATCCGAGACGATGAGGAGGGCAGTGCTCATGATAAAGCCGGTTCAGTTTACAAACCTCGGCTGCTTTTCTTCCGGTCCGGTGCAGTAGCCTCCTCATAACACACCGTGACGTAATCACTTTGAATGTTCTGCATTGTATATCTGTCGGGATTTACTGAATGATTCAGTGACATGCAAGAAATCCTAAATTCCTCATGTCTTGTAAGTGCCGTACTGCTTTCTTCGTGATTACATCAATATGTTTTGTCCAGGGTAGATCTTCAATTAGGTGACACACGAGAAGTTGCCAATTCTCACCTTTACCACCCCTTACTTAAGATCAGAATTGCCCTATGTTTCCTTGACTTTTCCTTGCAGAAGTGCACAATTAATTCGTTACTCCTCCTTACGATGAATTAGAGTCGCTGCTGCGACGCCAAGCATCCGGGCAATAAATGTCACTCATGTACTCTTCGTCGTCACCTTCTGATATTCTGACACCAGTTGAGTAATAGACGGAGTTATAGTTTGCGTTGGTGTCTATCAACACAGTAGTGAATTTACTGAGAGTAGACCAGCGGGTTGGAGGTTGGTCATACGTCCCTAACTAATGTGGTTAAGACTCTCCTTTATTCCGCTGTCCAGCGGGTCAGAATTGGAAAGGTCTTGCACATGCACAACTACCCCTGCCCCGATCATAGTCACTTGAATCAGATGGTGGATAACTGTATAAGCAGCTGATGAACATCACAATCCACTGACGGCAGGCAGACAATATCTAAAGAAAGGGTGCAAAATGAGATTAGTTTTAGGAAACGATCTCAAATTGTGTATGGGTCAGTGTTCAACATTCTCCATTACTTGACTGCTGTCGTCAGTTACTGAACGTTCACACACTGAATCCTGCATCCGTCACGGTTTTAGAAATTTCCTTGTCGCTGCGGTTCCCCTCGGTAGGTCGTCCACCTTAACAGTCTCCGAAGTGGTATAGCTATTATTGATAGGAACAAATTCAGTTTTACTCTGCATTGGCTGCCCGTACCCCTTCCTTCTGACAGTTACCCAGCTACATTCCTCTTGCAACCAAATGGTAATTAGTCGGTGTAACACCTACCTATCACTTCCTCAGATTTCCTCAGGGCATTAAGCTACAGGTCGGTGCAGGTAGTACAAATGTGATTATCTAGGAGGCTGAGTGTATCCCAGAATTCTCAGACACCAGACATAAAACAAACACAGTCAATGCAGGGCAGTTACACGGCACTAACTGCGCCGTAATACACAAGGCATGAAAAGTAAAGAGAAAGAAGAATCCTTACAGATAGATATCTTTCTCCAGCCTGACCTCGCTTAGTCCTTTGACAGTGTCAGGCTCACTCTCTGGGAAAAGACAAATGCGCCCATTCAGACGATGCAGCTGTTCCATATAAAGGTACATAAGAATAACTTAAGATGGCAATTCACATTTCGAATTGTTATGGGTGATGAGAAAACCAGATGGAGATGGGGTCCAGAGTTGACCCCCCCCCCCCCCCCCGTGAACTATGCTGCTAACGAGAGAGCGAGATGAAGAACAGAGGGAGAGACATCTGATACAGATGAGAGAGAGAGACACACACACACTCACACACGTGATTTAGTATTATGGCTTCTTCACTGATTATTTACCTTTTTGCTATAAGGACACTTCTTTGCTCGTTAACATTCCTGCTGGCAGGGAGTGGTCAGTTTGATGGACATGGAGTTGATGGATGGCTGATACTCCGTCAGGGGAGATAGAAGACGGGTCTGTTGAGACACCGGGAGACACGCCACGAGACACTGTAAGAGTGCTGTGCACCCACAGGAAGGTGGGGTCTTGGAGGACCTAATCGGCAGATCGGTCACAATGCTCACAGTGTAACGGCAGGACCGGTGGGGGCTTGTGTGTGTGTCCACTCATGCCAGAGTGACGAGTCCACCACGGAAGAACGGTCCAGCTGAGAACGGAGGGGTCATAACCGAATGACCACATCAGTACAACGGAACAAGAAGACAACGGAAGGTTTGCCTGCTACAGCTGCTCACATCTTGCTCACTCTCTCTCTCCAACGTCACAACAGAAACTAACTCAACCCATACTGAACTGAACAGAACTGTGCATTATCTAAATACTATCCAGTTACCCCTAGACTTTAATAGAGCTTGATTTTGATTCTTATTTCTACACTTCTGTATTTATCATTGCTAACCTGTTTTATATGTATGTTTTCCTTTTTGATACTTTATTACTTAGTTTACTAATAAACACCTTTTAGTTACAGTACCACCAGACTCCAACGTGTATTCCACTTCTGCTGGTTTGGTAACACATTACGGGACACGTAATTGCAAATACTTTTATTAATGTTCCCCTCGATGTTTGTTCTCAACCAAATTGTGGCAGCACGAATTACAACCCTGTTTACCCCGCAATACATTGAGAAACACAACCAACGGTTTTCATTTGAGAGGAACAGTCCATTGTTAGATTAAATAAAATGCAAGTTAATCAGAATAATTTGGGGGCTACTGGCATAAGGCAAGTCCACAACAAAAGTGTGGAAGTTGTCCAAAGAGCAGCTGACAAGAGTTCCGAGCTGATATGTTCCATTAAAGATCTAATCCATCAGTGCAATGCATGAGAAGCTTGAATGCCGATAAACGTTTTTGGTTGAGTTCAACCACTGAGGAAAATGTACACATGCTGCTGCACGCCGTTGGAGAATATAGGGAAATTATGAAACACCAGAAGTGGTGTATCACGCAGAGAACATAAAGCATGAAAGTTGTTGGAAATAGAAAACACAACACGTACAGGCTTTTTTTTATGATTAAGAAGCAGGGAACGTCAGAAATTAAGAAGAACATGGAACCACATTTCTATCTGGAAGAGCTCACGGTTCCGTCCATGTGTTCCCCGCGACATCCTCTGACCTAGCCGACCCTCGGACCCTCGCTCCGTCCATTCCGTCCAGGGGTCTACCATCTTTCCATCAGCGTCTTCTCTTTTCAATCTCTCCCCGACAAAAAAAATAACTGCAAAACCCCTGCTTCCGAACCCAAAAGAATGAACAATGTGCCTCTCACCGTTTAACAGACATTCAAGGGCCCCGTTATCTCTAGTCACGACACAAACATTGCTGCTACACAGAAACCATTACCTTAACCTGAGCAGTGAAACATTACAGAGAGCCAGTGCATTGGCAGTGAAAGCTTGAAGCGCGTTACACTTTCCCCCCAAAAGAATTTAGTCATGTCCTGATGACGTAGAGATAATTCGCCAATCCTTCCTGCAAAGCACAGAGTCCAATGTAGGTGTAAACGGCGGTGACAAAGCTCTGCAGAACGGTAGGGGTCGCACTCTGTTCACCCGGTGCTATGTTGGCCAGCCTATCGATGTTCTCCTAATTGTCTGACACCTCCGTAAGCGCTCACCTCATCCTTCAGTTTTAGACACTTCTGGGAACTCTCGGGTTAACACCCTTTACCAAGAATCTGTCCTGTTTGTTTTGTAACTCTGATCATCACATTGTTTTATTGTATGCACAAGGCAGGTTGCAGAATAGGGAGCAAGAAGACAGCCGAATTCCAAATCTTTATGTCATTCAGTTCTGATGTTTCATGAGCTTCAACACAGGATTCGACGGGTATGTCTCCGCATTCCTTAGTTCCTCCCGGAATTCGCTCTGGGTCAGGACGTAAATGCACGTATTAGAACAGGAAGTAAGAATCTGCAGCATTCCGGATGTCGTTTCTGTGATGTAACGGGGATCAGTGACAGAACAAGCAAAACTCTTTGAAATCGTTTGATAGATATAAAATATCACTTGTGTTACCCACAGCAATATGAAGCTGCCGGTAACGCAGAAGAACAAAACGATGGATTTTCGTCGGTTCTCCATTTCACTCTCG